>NC_136409.1:79952500-80092500 GCF_051521515.1 Lactuca serriola
TGTTAGTGTCTATCTATACAAACACTAAATATTTTGCTTCTCAAAAATATGTTAAAATTTACTTTTATTGTAAGTAAGTAACATGGGTACTCGTACTAGATTTCAAGTATCGGTTCTCACACGAAGCATATCGGTAACATTGTTAACCATGTTTTGCACAATTTATTTCATTAAACATCCCACGTTTTATGAAGATTTCATGTTATAAAACTTACGGAGTCAAAACCTGTGGAACTCACTAACAATTTTTGTTGATGTATTTTAAAAATGTGTATTCTCATGTAACTAAGGAGCCGGAGGTAGGACATCGGTTCTAAGAAAACTATAGTTCCTTTCTTTTAGGAATAATCTTGAACTGTTTTTATTTACTGTGGTGTGTTTAAACTATGAATATGTAGTTTCAATTCCAACACTTTAAGGTTTGTAATATATTGATTTTAATATATTAAGTGTTCGATATATGTAATTGTGATCCAATTGTTATAACGTCGCAACCCTGACGCTTTCCGCTGCCGGCTGGGGTGTGACAGCCAAGTATTGATGGCAGAGGCGCACAAATCCAAGTTCTCTATCCATCCGGGGCGACGAAGATGTACACGGATCTTCATCTCGATTATTGGTGGCCCTGTATGAAGAGGGACATAGCTTGGTTTGTGGAAAGATGCCTGACCTGCAGAAAGGTCAGGGCTGAGCACCAGAGACCACACGGTAACGTCCAGCCGTTGGACATCCCGCTGTGGAAGTGGGAGGATATTACTATGGACTTCATTACGAAGCTTCCTAGGACCGCACGAGGGGTGGATTCGAGATGTTGTATGGGAGGAAGCGCAGGACCCCGATATGCTAGGGAGAAATAGGGCAGAGAGTCATGGGGAGTACCGAAGTGGTACTCAAGACTACGGAGAGGATCCAGCAGGTTCGGAGCAGGCTTCAGACTGCTCAGAGTCGGCAGAAAAGTTATGCCGACAAGCGTCGGTCAACCTGGAGTTTCAGGTTGGGGATATGGTGCTCCTGAAGGTGTCGCCATGGAAGGGCGTCATTCGGTTCAGGAAGTGGGGCAAGCTGGGCCCCATGTATATTGGACCCTTCAGGGTTATGGCCCGGGTGGGCAAGGTGGCATATTGGCTAGTTCTGCCAACCGAACTCAGTCAGATTCATAGTACTTTTCATGTCTCCCAGTTACGGAAATGCCTGGTAGACGATTCGGCAGTGGTGCCTTTGGAGGATATTCATGTTGATGACGGCCTAAACTACATCAAGCGGCCAGTGGCAATCCTTGACAGGAAGTCAAAGGACCTGAGGAACAAGAGAGTGGAGCTGGTAAATATGCAGTGCCAGCATCGAAAGGGCACGGAATGGACCTGGGAGCCAGAGGACGAGATGAGGGAGCATTACCCCGAGCTTTTCCAGGATCGACTAGAAGACTTTGAGGACGAAGTGTAAGATAAGTGGGGGAGATTTGTAACACCCGATTCCTGGTACGTAGTTAATTCAAGCATTTCTTGTGTTTTTCTCTGGGACTTGACGAGTTGGAGGCCCAACTCGTCGAGTAGAGTCGAGATCTACGGATAGTTTAAGTGACCTACTCGACGATTTGGAAGACTGACTCGGCGAGTAGGTGCTGTTTGAGTAAAACCCTAAATTTGAGGGTTTGCAGCCTATTTAAACACCTTATCTCAGCCTCCATCGTCCCTATCACTCCCAGAAAAGCTGTATATCAAAACCCTAGTCGTTCTTATTGTGTTCTTGAGCCTTGTGGTGCTAATTTTTGTGTTTGAAGCTTGGAAAGGAGAAGGAGACTTGTGAGACCAAGGGGAAAAAAGAAGATACAGAGTTTGGAGCTCATTTTCAGCTTATTGGAGGTATGAAGCTGAACCCTTGTCTATAGATCTTGATTTTGGGCCTTTTCCTACATCTTTCTAAGCCCTAGAGAGGTTGTATTCAGGATCAAGTGTTGGAAGTCAATGTATGCTTTAGATCTAGGTCTATAGGGGGGGGGGGTTATGGCACAAAGGTGCCCATTTTGCTGCCATGAACACCCCATGCACCTTGGAGGCCATCTTTTATGGCTTTTTAGGCCAAAGACCCCTTGCATGTGCACCAAGTTGGAAACTTTACATATGAAATGGACATTAGGAGGCCAGATCTATGATTTTGTGGTGTTAAGACACATTTAAATCGACTGTATAGTGTGGTCAAGGATGGACTCGACGAGTTGTTCTTGGGACTCGGCGAGTCGCGATGTAATGACCATCAAATCCTTTCTATGGATGGACTAGTTGTTAGGGAGGAAAGTCCTGTAGATGTTTAGACACGAAAAGGGACCTGGGAATCATGGGACTCGACGAGTGTATGAACAGACTCGGCAAGTCCAAGGCAATCTCCCAATCCTTGAAGATGGACTCAACAAGTTGTTCATATAACTCGGCGAGTCGTAGACTAGACACATTCTTATGAGGGATATGAACTCGCGGAGTTTAAGGAAGAACTCGGCGAGTTGGATGAAGATGGTCCCGATGGTTTGAATAAAGGAGAATCCATCGAGTTATTGCTAGACTCGACGAGTGGAGTCGGGTTTGGATCGGGTTAATGAAGTATGGACTTGATAAGTTGGTAAACAAACTCGGTGAGTCAGGTCAACTGGGTGTTGACTTTGACCAATGTTGACTTTGTCTGGTTTTGGTATTGACCCTGGTTAGGGTTGTATGTTCTGTTTGACGACTTAAAGTTTGTCGTGTAGGGATTGAGGAGTCAAGGAGAGCTGAACTTCACGCCAAGGATAGTCAGACGCTACACGACATCGAGGTGAGTTACCTTCCAGTAGAAGTGGGTTTAAGGCACCAAGGTCGACCCACTAGTAATTGTTAGTTGGGATGGTTATCTTGGTGATAATTGTCTAGTCTGTTATTGTTAGATATCTGAGTATGCTAGATTTCTAGATATGTGAGTATGCTAGTTTGCTAGTTGAGATGGACCGGAGGGTAGGTCAACACCCTATAATAGCTTGACATGGGTAGGTTAGCACCCCAGAATAGGTTGACATGGGTAGGTTAGCACCCCATAATAGCTCGACATGGGTAGGTTAGCACCCTATAATGGCTTGTGACATTCCCAAAATCTCGGCCACAAAAGACCGGTTTCATTTATGCTTTTAAAATAATTTCAGAGTAAATCCATTGATTTAAAAGAGTTGCGGAATTCGTTCCCAAAACAAAATATGATAAAATAAAGTTTATCAAAGCATTTCATCAAGAGATGCATTTTCATTATATAACAATATTCGGGATGTCATGTTCCGATACAAACCAAAAAGCATAAACGACATATTACAAGCCATACAACAGTTATATACATATAAAGGATCATAAACAAAACAACTTGATGATTCATCCATCTTATGCCCCCGCGCCACTTCCTTTAATACAAATAAGATTGAGTGGGTCAGGCTTGGGAGCCTGGTGATCATATAGGGTTTTCAACCCGCAATAAATAACTCTATTTACTTTTACCAACCAATAATAACCCGATTACCCAATCCCGTTATCCTCACTTTACGTCCCTAAAACAATATCTATCTCAAGGGACCTAATCTAGGATTTTCATCGGGACGGACATTACTGCTAAGGAGTTTCCTCAACAATAGATGTCCTAAAGGAAACTATAAGGGGGATAGAGTACACCAATGAACACATCGTTCACAACACCTACAGGTTATGAGCCTGCTAGCGTTCCACAGGACTGTCTAGAAAGAGTCTGTGGTCGTTATCCATACTCCACTGAATAACTAGATCAACAACAACATCGAGGCCTCTCATCTGTTTATCATACATCAAGTATCTACACATGTTCTACCCAACATATTAGTAGATAAAAACATATATTTTTATACATAGTTTAAAACCTGTATAGCGTTCTCATTCAATACATATTCCAAACAACAGATGAGACACATACACATAACACGTATTTCCTAGAGAATAAATCATATCTATGAGATAAAAGAAAGTAAATATACATTCACACATATAACAACAAAATATAAACATAACACGTATTTCGTATAAAATACTTTGTAATTATGCGTTAGAAGAAAGTAACTACACACTCACTTGATCAGAAGATGATCGGACAGCACTACGGCTCTAAGAGTAGTAGCTCTTCGGTGAAACCGGGATCACTTCACACACCGGGCTTCTCGCGGGCAGAGCTTCGGCTCAGAAACTCTTTTCTTCTCGGGATCTTCGGGCTTTGGGACTTGCTTCGGGTCTCGGGATGATACCAGGGCTTCGGGGGTACTTCTTTGCATGTAAATCGAGGTAGTATGGGTGAGAGAAAGGTGAATTAGCAACCTTGGCCGGTTGCCCCTTCAAATCTATTTATAGGGCAAATTTCTCATTTTCCACGTTGTGGGCACTTCTTCCACGTCGTGGGCTTGGTCTTCATTGCATGCGTTGCCGTCCACTTGCTCTGTCAGGCTCCAGAAGGCGTCGGAAGCCATGCCACGTCGTGGGCTCTGTTTCCACGTCGTGGTCTCTGACAGTTTTGGGGTTTCGCGCCTCGAACTTCATAAATTCATAACTTTCGCATACGAACTCTGCTTTCAACGTTCTTTATACCGATGCGTAGGTAAAAACAAGATCTACAACTTTCATTTAGACTTGGTCTGCTAATTTTGACTTTATTTTTATTATATTACTTTTATATTATTTTTAGTAGGCCGGGATAGGAAAACTCCGTTAGAAATTCATAACTCCTTCATCTGACGTCCCTTTTCGTCTGTCTTTCCGTCGTTGCACTAATATCGATGAGATCTTCGATTCTCATTTAGAAAAATTTGGCTAAATATCGCTCGATCCCATATTCGAACTTCGGGTTGTACACTGCTACGTCGAAACTTCGAAAAATCGTAACTTCCTCATACGAAGTTAGATTTAGATGTTGTTTTTATGTACGCTCTCGGTTTAACATATTCTACAGATTTCGTTTAGATTACTAAGGCCAGATATCGCTCTATCTTAAATTCGTATTTTACGTCATACAGTGTCGTGCCGGTTCTATCGCGAAACTTCGACAGATCATAACTTCTTCATTATAACTCGGATTTCGGCATTCTTTATATTTTCAGAAACCTCGTCACGACCACTATGTTTTTGTGTATCAATATTGGGTTTATATAAAATTTCATTTTCACGCTTATTTTTATTCTTAACTCATTCAAGACACATAAATAAGCAATTAAGCATAAAACACATAATACTCAAATAATACATTCTTATTATTTCAAAATGGGTTACAAAGGTCAACCTAGACCATCATATCATCATTAATGCCTAGCCTGGAAACACGGGCGTTACAATTCTCTCCACCTTTGAATGATTCCATCTCCTAAATCACACATCAACAAACAAATGCGGATAACAACTCATCATGTCACTCTCCGTCTCCCAGGTAAGATTTGGCCCATTCGTATGCTTCCAACGGACAAGCACTAACTCGACCATCTTGTGTCGCAACTTCTTAGTTTTTCGGTTAACAATTGCCTCTCGTTTTTCAATCAACCTTTTGTTCTCATCAATTCTTAACACAGAAATTGGAATTATATCGAGAACTTCTCCCGTGAACTTCCTCAAATAACACACATGAAACGTGTTATGAATACCATTCAGTTCTTCGGGTAATTCGAGCTTGTAAGCTTGGTTCCCAACCTTTTGAAAAACTTTAAACGGTCCAATACACTTTAGACTTAACTTTCCTCTTTTACCAAATCTTATAAGTCCCTTCCACGACGAGACTTTAAGCAAAACCGAATCTCCAACTTCAAAAGTCATCGGTCTTCGCTTGTTGTTAGCATAGCTCTTTTGACGATCCTGAGCTACTAACATTCACTCCCTAATTATTTTCAACTTTTCAGCAATTTGATGGACTACCTCCGGTACCATAAACTGCTTTTCCCCAGCCTCAAGCCAACAAGACGGCGTACGACACTTCTGTCCGTACAAAGCTTGATAAGGTGCCATATTTATGCTCGAGTGGAAACTATTATTGTAGGAAAATTCTACCAAAGGTAAATGTTCATCCTAGTTACCTTGGAGTTCCAAGGTACATGCTCTCAGCATATCTTCAAGCATTTGTATCATCCGTTCGCTCTGACCATCAGTCTGTGGATGGTAAACTGTACTCAAACACAACTTGGTACCCAATTCCTCTTGTATACTTTTCCAAAATCTTGAGGTGAAACGTGTTGGATTAGTGTCTAAATCCATAACTATTTTGGTATGTACTTGACCCGATGGTGCATGGTCCTTTTGGGTTGCCTTCACCAAAGCAACTTGATAGGATGAATTATGGAGAGAAAGGATTAATTATGATTTATTGATATATTATGAGAATAATATATTAAAGGAGAAATCATATTGTTTAATTAATATTAGTCAAGAATTAATAAGAATTAAGTTTGTGACTAAAAGACATTAATTAAACTTAAGGGACTAGAACTGTCAATTGTATGATGGTTGAATATTGAGCTAATGGACTCCATATTAAAGGGGTGGACGAATTCTATGGGGAAACCCATTATAAATCGTCCAAGGCCTTTAAGGAAGGAGCCCATGGGTTGCTTAGGGCTTAAGCATCCAAATTAGGGTTTCCTTGTTAGATAACCCTGACAGCCTCTCTATTTAAAGGACCCTTATGGCTCAAAAACGTGGTGAACTTGTTGTCTAGGGTTTCCACATGTTTTGGGCAGCCTCCTTCTCTTCTCCTCTTCATCCTCTTGCTCTTGGTGTTTGTGAACCATTAGAGGAGTGACATTTGTGACTCTAAGCTTTCTAAAGTCATTACAAGGAGGATTTGAGTTGTTATTGCTACATAACAATCAAGGTATGATCTAAACTCTTATTCATATGTTATATTGATTATCATATGATAGATCTAGGGTTTAAAGTCTTGGATAAATTGCATGTACAATAGAGAAACCTAGATCCAAGCATTAGGGTTTGTATGAGCACATAGGATGTTCTTATGGCTAAAACCCATAAGTGGTATCAGAGCCTTGATTGGTTTCTACTGTATTGATGCCTGGTATGTTTGTCTAAGCAGCAAAATCGATTTTTAGCCAACCTGCCTGATGAACTCCGTGAGTCCCATTGTGGACTCGGCGAGTAGGCCCCTACTCGGTGAGTCCATAGGGGTACTCGGCGAGTTTAAGTGTCAGAAAGAAGGGATTTCGGGATTTCTTGCTGTTTTTCTCATGGATACTTGCCTTATCTCTTTTATATCATTAAAATCCGATTTTATACATATTTATGAGTATATCCTTGATTAAACAAAAGATAATTACCAATTGATTAGATAATAACTTCCTTATATGATAAAGTTTGATTATTTGTATTAATTGGGTAACTTATTTTGCAAGAAATTGAAATTAGGTCAAATATAGATAATGATGAAATTAATTGTTTAATTTATATTATTTGTTATTTGATCCTTGTGTTATGAAAAGTTTCAATTTTCCCCTTTAGGTTTTATAGTTTAGATTTGAACTCAAAAGTTTTGTTTTTGAAATTTAAATAGTTGAAACCCTAATGTTTTGAAAAGGTTTCAAAACTTGACCTCAAGTTTTGGAATTTAAATTTTGATTAAAAGTTTAATTTTGATGTATATTTAAATTCTAAACCCTAATGTTTTGAAATGTTTCAAAACTTGCCCTCAAGTTTTGAAATTTAAAAGTTGATTAAAAGTTTAATTTAGGAATGTTAAATTCTAAAACCCTAGTATTGTTTTGAAAAGTTCAAATCACACCCTTATGGTTTTATTAATTAATTAAGGTTTATAATTAAAGGAGGTTTAATAAATCCATAAAGTTTTGGTTCACAATTTAATTGGATTAAAAGTATAATTGTTAATTTTGACCACCTAGTATTTTAAAAGTGTAAAATACACCCTATACTATATATAACATTAAAAGTCTAACATTATATATATGTATGAGTAAAAGTCAGTCTTACCGTTAGTAGGCCTCATTCACGAAGCTGGTCTATAAGGGGTGTTTAAGGAAATTGCCTATAAAATGACGATTGAATGGGTATCCACTCTTACCCACCGCACTCTTGACTAGTGGAGGGTCGTTAGCCGAACGGGTAGGATAGGACAGAAACCTTCCATTATAAGTATAATAAAGTATAAAAGTAACTAAATGTTTTACAAATTCCCAATCTTAGTTACTTTAGACAAAAGTGAATTGATGCAATTCCATGAAATCACACTTTGTACCCTTGCGAAGACGTTAGTGGAGCGTGTGTGGTTTACCGGCACACTAAATGGTTCTAAGCAAAGGTAGCAAAGGGTGACTCAATGTTTGTCATAGTTTGGTGGAGCGTGTGTGGTTTACCGGCACATCGAATAGGTGACTGTAACATGTGGGGGCACCATGTAGATTTGCATGGTTATTCACACCAGCTTTGTGATCCTCGGCATCCCAATCACAAACTAGAGGGGCATATCGAGATTTAAACATGTCATTGAAATGTTCAATGAATCTCAAAGGATCTAGGAGTTTTCATAGATTTAAAACTTAAATTTATTTTTCGTTTTAATGGTGGAAATTAGTGAATCGTCATTCACTTACCTTCAAATATTCTACAACTAGATTACGACATCCCTTTTCTAGGTTGTAGCGTATTGTGTAGGGTCCTAGCCTTAATATCTCATTTGGGTGATTTATTAAGGACTCAATCTATCAACTAACTTGAATTTGTTTTTCTCCCGTTTTGTAGATGTCAAGGTACGACAACTATAGTCTTCCCAAATCCCGTGGAACAAGCATTCCACATGAAGATGATATTCCACGATTCGATCGAGGAACAAGAAATCATGCTTCACTTCCTCCACCTCCTCCAATTATTCTCCCTAACCCACAAGATCGAAGAATTGAAAGGTTCAATGTCACTAAAGCCCTATTGGAAATGAAACATGAAGATGGTAAACCCGTGTGTGCCCACGTTCTAGGAATGAAATCACACATCGATAGGTTGATAATGTTGGGTGCGTCATTCCCTGATAAGTTGGCTGTGAACTGGGTTCTACAGTTACTTCCTGAATCATATAATGAGTTCAAAAGAAAGTATTATATGATGGATCATGACGAAAACCTCATTGACCTAACTTACATGCTCATTGCTGCTGAATCAGAAATGATTTGGCAAAGCAATGGAGCATATTTGTTGGGAAAGTCAACAAACCATGCTTCCGAGGACGTTTTAGGAGAATCGACTTGCGTTTGCTTCCAAGAGAAAGGGCGTTGGATACAAGTCTGCCCTAAGAGCCTGAAGAGTCCAGAAGATGGGAGAGTCAAAGAGTATGGCTGTGCTTCAGGTAAAGTCCACTATTTAACTCCATTAAGTTCCTATTCGTTGATTCTTAATACATAATGTGATGAGATTACATTTGAATGTTTTGCAGGATCAGTGAAAAGAGAGGAAGCTTGATGGAAAAGCAAGATGAGTCTAATCACAAAGAAATGGATCTCGATCGCATGGACTTGAAGATTAGATTTTGAGCTTAGAAAGTTATGATAAAATTGTTAGGAATATTTGACTATATAGTTTTTCAGTTGATTTTGCATTGTAAGGACAAATGTTTTCCGCTGCTTTTATGAATAAAATAAATTATGGTTTGACTCATTTATTTATTTATTTCCTTGCAATGAAATCGTTATGAAAAATTGATGTTTGCATATTTCTACAACGAATGGATGTGATTCTTAATTGTGTTAATAGTGGAAATGTCAAGAATTTACCAAATAGGGAGAATTTCTCATTGTCCAAGTTTCAATTGGACAGAAACTTGGAATCATGCAACTTGGTTGCACGATGAATGAGAAATTTCATATTTGAAAATTAGACTAATTCGTTGACAAAGTGTCAAGTGAAGGACTAGGAGATCGAATACACAAAGTTGTGTGTTGATCAAGTCCACCACAAGAGTAACAAAGACATTCGTCATGGTTTACTAAAGGTTTAGTAAATATGATTATACTTATAAGATTAAGTGTAATTCTAAATTGATTCAAAGAGTTTAAATCAATAGCAAAACAAATAAGAAGAATCAAGTAGGTAGAAAGATAAAAGTTTATCTATTCTAAGAAGAAGGGAGGGTACCTTTTATGCTTTATGATATATCTCAATGATTAAGAACCATATCTCAATTGATCCTCTAAGTAAATCTTAGTACAATTGTATGTCTGAGAAGAGGAATTAAGAATTGAAGAAATGGTTAAATCAAGAAGTCAATCATACTTCATTCCAAAACAAGTCTCAGAATTAAGATTGTGACATTGAGTGACAAGTCTTAAGAAGGTTTATAACATTCATCAAATGTGGAATTGAAAAAGTTTTATTCTCGCACATTTAAAATTGGAAAGTTGTGATGTCTTGGATAAGACAAAGACCAACTAGGACCAATTTTGTGACGTGTTTTTGTCTTGATAAAAGATACACTAACTCTTGAATATTTGTTTGTCGAGAAATGTTTATTGACAAGAGAATCTTATATGTCAAGGAGTCAGTGGGAGTCTTAATAGTCTTGAAAATTTTAAGAACTAATCAAGAATAAACCTTATCGATCATCACTAGCACACGAGTTGAGGTTAACAACCTATCGTGTTGACATTATCTTGTTTTCCGTGCCGTTCCAATTGAGTTAATTATGCATATGAGCCCTATGAGTCCTCATTTGAATGCATATAAGGCAAGGACCTTGATCAATGAAAAGTACAATTATAGGAAAGGGTAAGCTGCTTAACTACTTGGAAGACATGGTGGGCAGCCGTGTTACCATATGGCAAGAAATCAAGATTGAGAAAGTTCGGTCCATATGAGTTTGGATTTGTCGCAAACTTTGGTTTTTTGACAAATTCACATGGATAGGAACAAATACACCGTTAAATCTAAGTGTCATAAGAGTTCCTCCTTCATGAAAATGACTGAGAGGAAATGCTTTCACTAAAAGAGATTTTAAGAAGATAGTGATTGTGAAAATTGGATTCTCGAATTCGATTATGGTTACGGTATCCCTTTCCATGATTCGAATTGTGAGATTTGGCAATTAGTCTGAATTGTTTTAGACACACATATGAGCTATCCAAGGGAAAGGTGTATAAGCTTAAATAAAGGATTATCAAAGCATTAAGTATTAGAAACATGAATTTAAGAAATTCAATAGGTATTGTTTTTCTGAAAGTTAAGTTGTTTCTGAATACATGTCAAAGCTAATGGGAGCATAAGTGTTATGTTTATAATAATCATCGTGATAGTGGGAGCATAAATGTTATGCTTGTATGATTATTAAGGCAAGTATTGCAAGTTAGCAATATTAATTATAGAAAACAAGAGTCATACTTTGCAAAGTTGTAAGGGTTGAATAGTTGTTTTTCTATAATTAAGGGAGAGAATATTATGCTTCATTTCAAATCTAAAGGATTAGGTTGTGGAATGTTAATAATTTTAGGCAAGGATACATAGTGTGTTCTTAAATTTCGATTATGATTACGACATTCCTCTTCATAATTCGAATTATAAGAACGTAGAACATAAAATATTATGGCGGAAGATTGATAAAGTATCAAATCTTTATGTAAGACATTATGCGTCGTGTCCCATACGCTTCGGGTATAGGATTGATTGCAAATGCTATAATATTTGACCATTCTAAATTTTTTCAAATGTCTAGCACATTTAGAGGGAAAAGGAAAAGAATTGGTTTTGACTAAGATAATTAAACAACTATCAAAGGACAATCCAAAGTTCGCTGAGGATTGATCGCTTGTGAGTAGTTGGAAGCATGATATTGGATGGACCATATCGACTATATTATGAATAGATAAGATTCTATTGATAATGATTTGTCATATGGTAAGTATGGAAACATTTCCATATTGAGTCGGATATTGAGAGTCTATGTCTAGATTAGAAATTTTATGCAAAAGGATGCTCAAAGGAATGTACTTTGAGTGAGAAACATCACGTCTATGGAATTGTATTGTAACAATCTCCGATAGAGGACTTTGTAATTCCATTGGCAATAGTCACTGTGACTTTTATGCTATGAAATTACGAAAGGATCATTGCATAAAATGTTAGAATCTAGCATATTCTATAAGTGGCAAGAATTTGATATTCTTTCACCTATGATAAAGGATTAGGAGTTGTGAAATGAATATGATTGGAAATGTGTTCATTTGATCTATTTCACAAAGTAAGAACCGTAGGTAAACATTGTGTGCATGCTAAGAGCATGGGATAAGTGTGGTAATAATTCAAGTAAGAGGTTGATTACCCGAAACAACAAATAATGAGTAATCGATATGGTGATAAATAAAAGGTGTTTTATTTATACTCAAAGGTTTGAGGTCATATGGTATTAGTATTATTCTTGTGTTTCACTTTGCATGTTTTGACTACCTGAATAATTTAATTGGTTTAGAATAGTCAAATTATTCAAACGGGCCACAGTCGTTCATATGTTGGAAGTAGATATGAATGAAGACTGTCGTGAATTGGTGTGTGGATTGTCTAAAGAGCATTAGACATAAGCAAATGTTTGCTGCAACATTCATGAGTGCTTATGAATATGATTTGAGCATTGGATTAAACCCACGCTCACTTGGATCACTTCATGGATTTTATCACGAGTGATTGGTGAGACGATAACATCTTATATTATTGAAACCGAGATGTGTGAGTTGTATCTTGCGAGTCAGTTGCACATTGATAATATGTAAACGCACCAGTGACTTGGTGTTATAAAATATATTGTTGTGTGTGATTCGGTGAGTGAGTGCAAGCAAGCATTGAATCAAAGTTTATCCATTCCTTTTATCCAAAGTAGGGTGAAAGTGATATCTGTGGGCCCCTCGATGATTTAGTGATGGCACCTAAGCGCTTGGCCAAGCCGGGACTAAATTGATGTGTTCAATTGTAGTCTGTTTTCAGTCGTCATAAATCTCAGGAAACAACACATAGACAGAGAGAATGATTTAGATCCATGTCTCAGTCTATACGATGTCTAGAATGGAGGAATATATGATCCCTTATCTAAAGGACACGTGTATCTGATAAGATCAGAGTTGACAGCGGCTTTGGAAAGCTATGATTGCAGATTAGGATCTGAAGTCTTGCGCATAATAGTTATTAGACTTATCCAAGTGGGAGACTGTTGGATTAGTGTCTAAATCCATAACTATTTTGGTATGTACTTGACCCGATGGTGCATGGTCCTTTTGGGTTGCCTTCACCAAAACAACTTGATAGGATGAATTATGGAGAGAAAGGATTAATTATGATTTATTAATATATTATGAGAATAATATATTAAAGGAGAAATCATATTGTTTAATTAATATTAGTCAAGAATTAATAAAAATTAAGTTTGTGACTAAAAGACATTAATTAAACTTAAGGGACTAGAATTGTCAATTGTATGATAGTTGAATATTGAGCTAATGGACTCCATATTAAAGGGGTGGACGAATTCTATGGGGAAACCCATTAGAAATCGTCCAAGGCCTTTAAGGAAGGAGCCCATGGGTTGCTTAGGGCTTAAGCATCCAAATTAGGGTTTCCTTGTTAGATAACCCTGATAGCCTCTCTATTTAAAGGATCCTTATGGCTCAAAACGTGGTGAACTTGTTGTCTAGGGTTTCCACATTTTTTGGGCAGCCTCCTTCTCTTCTCCTCTTCATCCTCTTGCTCTTGGTGTTTGTGAACCATTAGAGGAGTGACATTTGTGACTCTAAGCTTTCTAAAGTCATTACAAGGAGGATTTGAGTTGTTATTGCTACATAACAATCAATGTATGATCTAAACTCTTATTGATATGTTATATTGATTATCATATGCTAGATCTAGGGTTTAAAGTCTTGGATGAATTGCATGTACAATAAAGAAACCTAGATCCAAGCATTAGGGTTTGTATGAGCACATAGGATGTTCTTATGGCTAAAACCCATCAAAACGGCTGTCATTATCTGACACAATCATTAAAGGAACTCCGTGAAGCCTCACAATTTCCTTCACATAAGAATTCGCCAGCTTATCCATAGACCATTTCTCATTGGCTGCTATGAAATGTGCACTCTTAGTGAAGCGATCAACGACCACCCAAATCATGCCGTGACCACTCTTTGTTCTGGGTAGTTTAGTGATAAAATCCATAGAATTGTCTTCCCATTTACCCAAAGGCACAGATAAATGTTCTAAACTCTCGTATGGTTTCTGATGTTGTGCCTTGACTCTTGCACAGGCCACACACTCCGCCACATACTTCGCAACATCAAGCTTCATCATCGGCCATGAGTAGTAGGGTTTCAGGTCCCTATACATTTTAGTGCTACCGGGATGAATCGAGTACATGGCCTTGTGAGCCTCTTCCATCAGAAGATCTCTTATTCCTCCTGTCTTAGGTACCCAAATCCAATCTTGGAATACCTTCAGTTCATGACTGTCTATACCGAACACTAACGTTTTACCCAAACATTCCTCCTTTCGGTCGTTCTTTTCTGAAGCTTCCTCTTGAGCTTTCTTTATACTCTTCACAATTATCGAGACAACTTCTATTCTCAACGCTCTTGGCCTTTTTCTCTCAACATTGACTTTCCGACTAAGAGCATCCGCAACAACATTAGCTTTACCGGGATGGTAAAGTATCTCACAGTCATAGTCCTTGAGTAACTCCAGCCAGCATCGTTGCTTCATATTCAATTCTTTTTGATTAAAGAGATATTGGAGACTCTTATGATCAGTGAAAAGTTTGCACTTCGTGCCATAGAGGTAATGCCTCCATATTTTCAAAGCGAAAACTACCGCTACCAACTCCAAATCATGAGTGGGGTAGTTCTTTTCATGCTCCTTCAGTTGTCGAGACGCATATGCTATCACCTTTTCTCTTTGGGTCAAAACACAACCCAACCCAACACCAGAAGCATCGCTATAGATAGCGAAGTCTTCAACTCCATCGGGTAGAGATAAAATCGGTGCCTCACATAGCTTCTTCTTTAATAACTCGAACACTTCTCTATGCTTATGTGACAACCCGAAATTTCCATTTTGAACAAACCATATCAAGTCAATAGAAGTTAGAAAAGTTACAGTGAAATTCCAGACTTTGGATATAAGTTTGAGTATTTGAAGATTTGCACTTAAGGAGATATCAGGAGAGTGGATGCACTAGGGTTTTGTGCAACACTGTTATTCCAAAACTCTATGATATTAGAGTTCATTCCGGGAAAAAAATATTTTCTGCCAAAAATCCTAGGACTATATATAGAAATCTGAACCATATTCATTCATTAGTTACATTTCCAACTAGAGAAAAGCCAAATTCTCTCTCACGGGTCTTCGGGTTTTCATCCCAAATCGTGAGTACTTCTATGTTGAGGTGCAAAGTTATTCATTCATGACTTTGTAAATGTTTGACTTTTGTAAAACCCACTTGCATGTGGTGCTTTAGCCTTTAGACCCATTTGTTTGTTAGAGTGAGAGAGAGAGACATGTAAACACCTCTATAAATAGTGGGTTCATACCACTTGTAGAGGTGTGCTTGAGAGATGTAAAAGTGAGTGCGTAAGTGTGTGTTATTTATGTAGTCTAGATCTAGATCCTTTTTGTAACACCATATACATTCAATATATCTCTTAAACACCCAAATCACCATGTTTAATTGTGCAAGCTTTAATTCTGCATGCCAAACCATGTTCTTTGTCACTACAATTGGTATCAGAGTGGGTCTTCAAGATCAAGGTGATTTTTGAAGAACGATTCTCGGTTTGGCAATTTTTGTTGCAATTTGAACAATTTTGGTGAGTCTCTCTCTATGATCTCTCTTAATTTCATTGAATCGTGCGTTACGTTTTTTATTTGTGATCATTTGACTCATTGGATCAAATTTTCTTTGAAAAACCCATTTGTTATGATCCAATAATTTTTTTTTTATCAAATCCCGATGTTAAGCATCTACTTGGACGATGTTAAGCATCTACTTGGACGATGTTGTGTGAGTTCGCAAGTTCGATTTGTGTGAGTTCGATCGATGACGATTAGAGTCGATTGTTTGGTTTCATTTGGTTTTGACAGACAAATTGTATTTGGAAAAAATTTGAAGATAGTCACAAGTTAGAATCGATTATGCGAAGTCAAGGATTAAAGGCAGTCAATTTTTGATGTTATGGATTCAATGGTAGAACAGTTTCTTGGGATCGTTAGATGCGAATGTTTCAGGTTGGAATTGATAGTCGATGATCGAAGGAGATGGGTTGGGAATGAACTGAGAATAACGAATTCAGATATTCGTTCGTTGGTTTTGAAGATGGTGTTGAAATCGATTCAAATTGTGTGTTTTGATTGTCGATTTTAAATCGATAGTTTTGGAACGAACTGAGAAATTGTTGAATGTACGAAGGGTATTTCTTCTGCTCTTGAGTCTTGAACTTGTAACGATGATTTCAAAATCGATTTCTTGAATGAAAAGCATATTGTTTGAACATTTGGAGTCGATGGGTGATGATAGAACGAACGAAAAATGATCGATTGTTTTGCTGTGATTGAACGATTGAAGACTTCGCATGATTGGAGTCGATGATCTGTAAAAGAAAATTTGATTTTGGAAATTGAAGGAGAATGCGAAGGTGATTAATGGTGATATTCAGTTCGCATTTGGTGAGACAATTTTGTGGTTGATGGTCTAACTGGATTCGCATTTGTGTAAATCCAAACTGGGTTCGCATTTGCTTATAAACATTGGATTCGCATTTGGTTATAGAGATTGTGTTCGCATATTTGGTTAATTGGGTGAAAGATGCGAAACATTTATAAGAAACATGCGAAGAATTGACTGTATAAGTGAATTGGGGAAGAAGAAAGCAAATAGTTTCAAAATTGATCCCTGATCTTTTCACGAAATGACACAATTGGTCCAACTTCGCAAATGGGGTTATAAAATGACAAAAATGCAGAATTTCCATTTCGCATCCCTGCAGTCTTCGCAAGATGATAAATTTTACCCAGTTTTGCATTTGGGGTAAAATTTTTGAGAAATGGGAATATTTTCAAATCTGGTCCCTGCGGTTTGTGCGAATTTACACATTCTACCCAGTTTCGCAAATAGGGGTGTGTTTCGCATATTTGAATGTTTTTGGCGCAACGGGTCACTGCAGAATTTTGAAATTGACAATTTCTACCCATTTTTGAGAAATTTTGTCAAAGGCGATTCGTGAACGAAGCTAAAAATTCAATATTTTTTGGATTTTTCGGATTGAAGCATAAAGTTTATGCCACATGTTAAGGGGGAGTTTTAACATGAAAAATTCCGAATAGAGCACGTTCTTTTTCCTTTGGAGTTTTATAATAAAATTTCGATTATAAAAAGGGGGAGAAGTTTTATATGGAAATTCGAACTTGAATTTTTCATATTACGCGGATTTGAAGACCGAAGTGATCTTGAAGTTTTGAAGCTTACGAGATGATGCAATTGGAAGTTCGGAATTGATGTATTTGAAATGGGTTTGGATTTATTGAAGATTTTCAGGGTGTGTTTTTATGCGTAACTTTTGGGTGATTATTTGGAGTTTGGAATACTCTTGATCATTCGTTGCTGCTCGGATTGTATGGTCTCACATCCTAGAGCCCAAATTGAAGAATCATGGAAGAATTGAAGATTGAAGTTCGTTTCGACATGTGTCACCTTTGAGGCTCGAACCGCGTAGTGCTTGATTTTGGAAGATTTGAAGTGGGTCATTCATTCCTAACTTTGAGGGGGAGAATGTTGGGGTGCAAAGTTATTCATTCATGACTTTGTAAATGTTTGACTTTTGTAAAACCCACTTGCATGTGGTGCTTTAGCCTTTAGACCCATTTGTTTGTTAGAGTGAGAGAGAGACATGTAAACACCTCTATAAATAGTGGGTTCATACCACTTGTAGAGGTGTGCTTGAGAGATGTAAAAGTGAGTGTGTAAGTGTGTGTTATTTATGTAGTCTAGATCTAGATCCTTTTTGTAACACCATATACATTCAATATATCTCTTAAACACCCAAATCACCATGTTCAATTATGCAAGCTTTAATTCCGCATGCCAAACCATGTTCTTTGTCACTACAATCTAGTTATATTATATAGCTTAGATTGTGCCTAATAACATCAAAATCGGATCAAAACCCCAAGATTTGAGAGTTTACCGCCCAAGAACACTTGGAGAGTAAACTCTTTTATAATGGCCAAAGTGTGCCCAATGTCCCTCCAAACCTTGGAAATGAACCTTGAGACTACCCATAGCTGGTTTAGACATCCAAAACATTAAGAATCAAGGGTTGAAAGTGAGTTCACGGCCAATGATGTTCTTGGGCCGTGAACTCCATTTTAAGGTGTCAAAATGCCCCAAATGTCTTCCTTAAGCCAAGAGACTAGCATAGCACTTTACCCTAATGTGTTTAGGACTAGCAAACACCATTAGAACACCAAGAGTAAGGTGTTCACGGCCCAAGAAGTTCCAGGGCCGTGAACTCCAAACAATAGTGCCAAATGGTGCTATAAACTCTTCTAAAGCCTTGTACACTAGCCTAGTTTAGTTCCTAGTTGAATTAGGAACTTGAAAACACCAAAAACACCCATCCAAGGGAGATTATGGCCGTAATCTCTATTGGATTTGGTCCCAGGGCCGTAAACTCCTCAAAGGATTTATATAATGCCCTAAACTCTTCCATAGACCAAGCCATTAAGTAGAAATGCTTCTTAGGGTCTTGTAGAGCATCAAACACAAAATGGACATATAAGTGTGAGCTTACGGCCGTAAACTCATGATTTTATGACTATAAACTCCTTCGGTAGTGTCATTAGGGCCGTGAACTTCATGGTGGAGTTTTCCTTGAGCCCTACACATAATAGCTTCCCCTACAAACACTTAGATGCAATCCTAGAGGCTAATAACACTTGATAAAGGTGTTTAGCATGTCCTAGGATGTCTTGACTTGTTTATTAGTTGTTTATAGACTAATTTGTTACATATATGTGATATTATATGTTAACTAGGATCATAGAGTGTGTTCAAGACTTCACTTGACACCTAGCAATCCTACCTCTTCCGTTCATCCGTATCACCCACAACAGGTGAGTTCATACCCCTTAATCAATGTTTTAAATGATTTTAAATACTTTAAATGGGGGGGGGGGGGGGGAATACAGGTAGAAAACAACATGTTATTAAATAAATCATATGTATTTATAATTGTGTTTTCATTTAGTAGATTTCACATACTACAATATGTGATGCATGAAATGGTTTTATATCTTAAAAATACCTTGATAGCAAAAGTATTACGTTTGAAATGTTTATTAAAATGACATCAAGTCATTGTTAATTATTGTTCAAAACTCTTAGATGTCTTACAAAACCATTTTTACCTTCTTGAACAAAACTATATCTATACACTTATGTTCTTTTATATGTATTGAGGTTATAGTTTTCATCCTTCATTCAGTTTCCCACACTCTTATGTAGCAAGGGTGTATAAACCTGTTTGGACAATCAATTACCTTCCAGTTAACTATTATAGGGATAGTTAGGAGATACATAACATTATTCCTATTACAAGGAATTACATCAGAGTCAGTTCATTCATGAGTCTACACTATACATCACATGAGAACCTTACATGAATACATTACATGAGTACCTTACATGAATACATTACATGAGAACCTTACATGAATACATTACATGAGTACCTTACATGAATACATTACATGAGAACCTTACATGAATACATTACATGAGTACCTTACATGAATACATTACATGAGTACCTTTACGTAGATACATTTTCCTGTATACATTTACATGGATACTTGTACCTCGATTCATTAGGATGATTTATTAGTACCTTTTGTGTAAATTGTCCTGCCTATCTCAGTTCAACGGGATATCTAGACGGGACTAACCATTCCGAAGCCCAGCTGTTAGCACCAGTGGTTGATGAACATCTACAGATGCCTACGGTTGATTCTTATATTAGAATACTTTTACGGGACTAACCATTCCTTGGGCCTACTGTTCGCTACAGAGGTTGATGAGCATCTACGGATGCCTACGGTTAAGACTTATCTTAGGAAAATCGATTACGGGACTAACCCTTCCTCCCCCTGCTGTAGCTACAGAGGACCATTGAACAATCTACGAATGTTCAAAGGTTATACATTTCGCAAATCGCGATGGCGTGTTAATCCTAATACAAAAGGATAACACTTACATGATTATATTTTTCCTATTTACTTTATTTTGTGATACATTCACATAAACGATGAGTCAGGCTAAGTATTGTTTGTAATAGTCAAAAAGATGGAAAAACTATCATTATCATAACAAAAGATTCGGGTCTTGGTAGAAGACTACATTGTCATAACAAAACATCTGGGTCTTGGTAGAAGACTATTATATTCTTTTCCTATTTACTTTATTTTGTGATACATTCACATAAACGATGAGTTAGACCAAGTACTGTTTGTAATAGTCAAAAAGAAGGAAAAACTATCATTATCATAACAAAACATTCGGGTCTTGGTAGAAGACTACATTGTCATAACAAAACATTCGGGTCTTGGTAGAAGACTACATTTCATACTAGTAGGAAATATGTGATTTTCTAGGGTTTTTCATACTTATATCAACTGTTTCATTTAAAGATTTACATGGCATTCATAATAGCTTTCCAAAACAAGACAATGAAACTTAAATACTTATGAATTCACCAGCTTTAGGATGATACTCGCTTTCAAAATAACTTGTATTCTCAGGTCACCGGTTAGACAGGTATGATGGCCAGGTTTTGAGAAGGCGGAGCACAGACAAGACTCGTCTTATTTTGATTATTCATTTTATTGTTGTACATTATGAAAGAACACACATGTATTAAAACTTTACTTTTAATGCAATGGATGATGCTGTTGCTTGTTTACTACTTTACACTGTTATGATACTTCACATGACGTCCTCCACCCCGGAACGTTTCCGCCGTTCTTGGTTTTGGGGTGTGACAGCTTATCACTCCAAGCATAAGCAGCTCCTTTGTGGGTCAAAGCTGTTAATGGACTAGCGATCGAAGAAAAGCCTTGGATAAACCTTCGGTAATATCCAGCTAATCCCAGAAAGCTTCGGATCTTTGTGGGACTTTTCAGTTGTTCCCACTTCATCACAGCTTCAATCTTTACTGGATCAACCATTATCCCTTCTTGGTTGACCACGTGACCCAAGAATTGGACTTCTCAAATCCAAAAATCACATTTGGATAACTTAGCATACAACTTCTCCTTCTTCAATACTTGTAACACTTCTCGCAAGTATCTACCATGCTCCTCTTGGTTTTTTGAGTAAATCAGAATGTCATCTATGAGCACTATCACAGATTTATCTAGGAACGGATTACAAACCCTGTTCATTAAATCCATGAATGCTGCTGGAGCATTGGTTAGTCCAAATGACATAACCAAGAACTCGTAGTGTCTATATCGTGTTCTGAATGCAGTCTTCTCTATATCCTTCTCTTTCACCTTCAGATGATGATATCCTGACCTCAGATCGATCTTTGAAAAATAACTTGAGCCTTGAAGTTGATCGAACAGGTCATCAATCCTCGGCAACGAATATCTATTCTTTATTGTTGCTTTGTTCAGCTCTCTGTAATCGATGCACATTCTCATGCTTCCATCTTTCTTCTTCACGAATAACACCGGAGCTCCCCAGGGTGATGAACTAAGTCTAATGAAACCTTTGTCCAATAACTCCTGAAGTTGCATCATTAGCTCCTTCATATCCGTTGGTGCTAATCGATAAGGTGCCTTTGTTATTGGTGTCGTCCCTGGTAACAAGTCTATTCTAAACTCCACTTGTCTATCAGGCGGTAATTCGGGAAGATCTTCGGAAAATACTTCCGAATACTCACGTACGACAGGAATACTCTGCATCTCCTTCTTCTCCTTCTTAGCATCGATCACGAATGCCAAATATGATGTACATCCTTGTCAAACACTTTCTGGCTTTCATTAGCGAAATGATTCCAGAATTTACTCTGCGTTTGTCCCCATACACCAAAAACGACTCTTTCCCTAGCGGGTTTACCTTTATAATCTTCTTCTTGCACAATATCTCGGCGTCATTGGTGCTAAGTCAATCCATTCCCAACATGATGTCGAAACCGTTTAGTTCGATAGGCAATAATTCCTCGTGGAACTTATTCCCATTCAAGTCAATTAAGATGTTTTTCATACGATAGCTAACATGTACAAACTTGCCACTAGCAACTTCGACTAATAAAGCATTATCCAGTCTATCGACAGGCAAAGCTAGTTTTCTACCAAATTCATGCGAAATAAAGGAGTAGTTGGCTCCAGAGTCAAATAAAATTTGGGCAGGCAATTTGTTTACGAGAAAGGTACCTGAAGCGACATCAGCTTCATCTTTGGCAGCTTCCAGTGTCATATGGAAGGCTCTTGCTTTCGACTTTGGCGGAATATTGGGTTTGGCTGCATCCTTCTTTTTCGGACAATCTCTTGAGATGTACCTTTCCTCACCACACCCATAGCAGACTTTCTTGGTAAGGGTGCATTCGTTGGCATAATGCCCTGGCTTTCCATATTTGAAGCATGTGGCTTCCCCGCCACATTTCCCAAGATGCTTCTTCTTGCATTTGTTGCACCATTTTGCTTCGCCTCCTCCTCTCAAACTAGACTTCGAGAACTTGTTTTTCTTGTTGGACCCCGAAGGTCCATCGAACTTCCTCTTTTCACCAACCTCTGACCTCTCCAGACCTTTCTCCTTGATCTGGGTCTCGACATTCTTAGCAGCCCAGATGGCAGCTTTCAAGGTCGTTGCTTGCTTAACCATTGGACCAAAGTCCGCTGGTAAATTGCGAGCAAATTTGTTGACCTTTGCTAGCTCAGTTGGAACTAAATATGGGATAAGCTTCATCTTTTCTGTGAAACTAGCAGCGTATTCAGTAATGCTTAATTTTCCCTTCTTCAAATTCTGAAACTCAATATTGATTTCCAGAAGGTCCTGCTCGGAGCAGTATTGCAATTTGAGTTGCACCATAAAGTCTTCCAAAGGCATTTTGCTAGCTTCTCCCTTGGGCATCGAGTCAGCTAGTGACTTCCACCAGCTTAGTACCCCAGATTTTAACAGAGGGATTGCAAGAGCAGTCTTCTGTCGGTTGCTGCACTCGCAACTTTCAAACATAGTCTCCATTTCGGAGATCCAATTTATAACTTCCACCGGCGCCGGGCTTCCGGATAGACATGGTGGTTTGGATGCCATTAAATCCTTGTATTTGCACCCATGCCCATCATTTCCTCCATCCTGGTTGTTGTGTCTAAACACCGGTGGGTTGGCTTGACCAACAGTACCACTGAAGTTTCCTCCTTCCGAATGCCCTTCACTTAATTCGGGCTGTACAATCGGCATCGAAGGTTCTTCACGATTCTGCTGCAGCAGACGTCTGGTTTCCTCCATCTGACGATCCAGCATCGTCTGAATCATCAATTGCACTCCAGCCATTGTTATTGGCTCAGGTGCTGCTGCTGCAATAGCTACTTGCTCTATTACAGGTGTTTGATTCCTATTTTCGTCCACGTTTCCAACTCCACTCCTTGTTCTCAGCATTTTTGATCTATACACCGAATAAGGTGAAATTAGATCCTCATTCACAATAGATATTCAAATCATCCTTATCACTCCGAAACGTTTACATACTAGTTCTAATATCGTAGTCGTACACTTAGAATCCTAAACACACAAGGTTCCCAGATCCGGTCGGCCACATACCATAGATCCGAACAAATAATTTCATATATGGCAAACATATAACATTTAGCACATAGAAGCATTTTAGGCATCTTTCCTAAAATATACTAGTGCTCATGCCTAGAATATGGCAGACACTCATCTCACAATCTTCACTTAACATTCTAAGTTTAAGTCTAGAAATCCTACAAATTACTAGTTCGCTTAAACTAATGCTCTGATACCAACTGTGAAATCCCCAAAATCTCGACCAGAAAAGACCGGTTTCATTTATGCTTTTAACATAATTTTAGAGTAAATCCATTAATTTAAAAGAGTTGCGGAATTCGTTCCCAAAACAAAATATGATAAAATAAAGTTTATCAAAGGATTTCATCAAGAGATGCATTTTCATTATATAACAATATTCGGGATGTCATGTTCCGATACAAACCAAAAAGTATAAACAACATATTACAAGCCATACAATAGTTATATACATATACAGGCTCATAAACAAAACAACTTGATGATTCATCCATCTTATGCCCTCGCGCCACTTCCTGTAATACAAATAAAACTGAGTGGGTCAGGCTCGGGAGCCTGGTGAGCATATAGAGTTTTCAACCCGCAATAAATAATTATATATACTTTTACCAACCAACAATAACCCGATTAACCATTCCCTTTATCCTCACTTTACGTCCCTAAAACAACATCTATCTCAAGGGACCTAATCTAGGATTTTCATAGGGACAAACATTACAGCTAAGGGCTTTCCTCAACAATAGATGTCCTAAAGGCAACCATGAGGGAGATAGAGTACACCGGTGAACACATCGTTCACAACACCTACATGTTATGAGCCTGCTAGCGTTCCACAGGACTGTCTAGAAAGAGTCTGTGGTCTTTATCCATACTCCGCTGAATAACTAGATCAACAACAGCAACATCGAGGCCTCTCATCTGTTTATCACACATCAACTATCTACCCATGTTCTACCCAACATATTAGTAGATAAAAATATATATTTTTATTTAAAACCTGTATAGCATTCTCATTCAATACATATTCCAAACAAAAGATGAGAAACATACACATAACATGTATTTCATAGAAAATAAATCATATCTATGAGATAGAAGAAAGTGAATATACATTCACACATATAACAACAAAATATACACATAACACGTATTTCGTATAAAATACTTTGTAATTATGCGTTAGAAGAAAGTAACTACACACTCACTTGATCAGAAGATGATCAGACAACACTACGGCTCTAAGAGTAATAGCTCTTCGGTGAAACCGGGATCACTTCACACACCGGGCTTCTCGCGGGCAAAGCTTCGACTCACAAACTATTTTCTTCTCGGGATCTTCGGGCTTCGAGACTTGATTCGGGTCTCGGGATGATACCGGGGCTTCGGGGGTACTTCTTTGCATGTAAATCGAGGTAGTATGGGTGAGAGAAAGGTGAATTAGCAACCTTGGCCGGCTGCCCCTTCAAATCTATTTATAGGGAATATTTCTCATTTTCCACGTCGTGGGCTTGGTCGTCATCGCATGCGTCATCATCCACTTGCTTTGTCAGGCTCCAGAAGGCGTCAGAAGCCATGCCACGTCGTGGTCTCTGACAGTTTTGGGGTTTCGCGCCCCGAACTTTAGAAATTCATAACTTTCGCATACGAACTCTGTTTTCGACGTTCTTTATATCGAAACGTAGGTAAAAACAAGATCTACAACTTTCATTTAGAGTCGGTCGGCTAATTTTGACTTTATTTTTATTATATTACTTTTATATTATTTTTAGTAGGCCGGGACAGAAAAACTTCGTTAGAAATTCAGAACTCCTTCACTTGACGTCCCTTTTCATCCGTCTTTCCGTCGTTGCACTACTATTGATGAGATCTTCGATTCTCATTTAGAAAATTTTGGTTAAATATCGCTCAATCCCATATTCGAACTTCGGGCTGTACACTGCTAAGTCGAAACTTCGAAAAATCATAACTTCCTCATACGAAGTCAGATCTAGATGTTCTTTTATGTACGCTCTCGGTTTAACATATTCTACAACTTTCGTTTAGATTACTAAGGCTAGATATCGCTCTATCTTAAATTCGTAGTTTACATCATATAGTGTCGTGCCGGTTCTATCGCGAAACTTCGTCAGATCATAACTTCTTCGTTATAACTCGGATTTCGACATTCTTTATATTTTTGGAAACCTCGTCACGACCACTACGTTTTCGTGTATCAATATTAGGTTTATCTAACATTTAATTGTCACGCTTATTTTTCTTCTTAACTCATTTAAGACACATAAATAAGCAATTAAGCATAAAACACATACTATTCAAATAATACATTCTTATTATTTCAAAATGGGTTACAAAGGTCAACCTAGACTATCATATCATCATTAATGCCTAGCCTGGAAACACGGGCGTTACATGGCTTGACATGGATAGGTCAACACCCCAGAATGGCTTGACATGGGTAGGACGGACGCCCCATAATTTGCCCGGTATTATGTATGTTATGTGATTATATGGTATGTGGTATGATGGGGGAACTCACTAAGCTTTACGCTTACAGTTTCAGTTTTGGTTTTAGGTACCTCTTCGTTCAAGGGGAAGGAGTCGGCGGTGTAGCAGCGCATCACACATACACACATGATTTCCGCTTAGAGTTTTCTGGGATTGTACTATGATATTTCGTTACTTCAGATGATTTGATTTTGAGACATGATATTATGGTTTTCTGCATTGACATGATCTTGGCGATGTTTTGATAAACTAATTTATGAATCACTTAACAAAAAAACCGAAATTTTTGGCCTCAAATTTTGGGATGTTACAGACGTAATCAATGCTAAACAACTGTTATCAACATTGTATGTGCCTGACTTACATTTTGGATTGTACGTAGTGTTCTAGACTATCATTGTACATTCCAGATTGTCTATTTATATTTCGGACACCGAATATTGATATTTTTCTACTACATATTATGTGTATTCCATCATCTTTTGCTTCACTTACAATCAAGAATTCATAGTTGTGTTATATATTTTTTTCAAAACAAGGTTTTTAGATCATTATCATGAAGAAAGTTTGAAAATCTACTTGCTTAATCGTCATGTGTTTATCCTAAACCTTACTTATGGAGGATGGTGCTTAGATATTAGTAACGGTCGTAAGCAGATAGCGTATCTAGTATTAGTTTGACCATTGGAACTTTAGTAGAAAAAGGTTTATTATGAAGTAGTGGCCCGAGTTGAGTTGGTTGCATATGCATATGCATTGTTTCTCTTTTGAACTTATACTAACCATACATCTTATCACTATTACGTTGAAATGTTTTGAAAATCGTTTAAGATACAATGAAACAGTAGATAAAGGTTTTCAAAATATTTTTGGAAATATTAACTTAAGAATTAAGTATCGTCATTCCCAATTCTATTCCATAGTTAGATTCAAGCATTACTCACTAGGCTCCCCAAGCCTAACCTATTATTTTGACATATACTCATAGAGTAAGGATTGAAGACTTATAACATATGTTTAGATATTTTGAAGGTCATGCATGTATTGGTTAAACACTTGTTATGATATTTTATTTGAAAACATTTAAAACTTTGATATTTTGAACCTTGTTTTGTAATTGGACCAAATTATTTTGTATTGATCTTTAAAAACGACTAAAAAGGATTTTTCATGAAATCACTAATTTCTACTAGGCCGTGTGAGGGATGCTTCAAAACCCATAACGGGTGCAGTGTATACTAGCCAACGCCTTCTCTAAATTATTCCCTCTAGTACCTAGTTTCTCATGGTCCTGTGTAACGCTTGCGTTTCTCATTAGACATAATTATAGAATATGTATTTACGTTGGTCAACAATTGTAATCTTTTATGAATAAATGAAAGACGCTTACTTAAATATATGCGCTTTGTATGTATATTATATACATATAATGTTTGCATAAAAACTTATTTTAAAATTTTAATAAACAGAACTAAAATAAACATAAAAAATAAAAGATTATCTAGGATAAATAATCTTGATGAAAGTAGTAGTAGTCGTAATGACGATCACATGGATATAAAGAACGCGTAAATCTTACTTCGTATAAAAGATCTATATGCCCAAGAGTCATTGTAAAATGATATTGCTAGATGATATATGATCCTAAAGGGTCACACTAACAAGATTCATTATAGAATGATGTTGCTAGATAATATATGATTCTAAATGGTCACACTAACAACAACTTGATGCAAATATATTATTTATAAGAATTTGATTATTGATATATATATATATATATATATATATATATATATATATATATATATATATATATATAATTGTAATTATTTATTTAATGGAAAATATTAATTTTCAATATTAAGTATCAGAATATATCATAATATATGATTTGTTATGTAATATACATCTTTTTTTGACAAAAGTGGTTTTGGCTTATATGGATTTATATCTTTTATAAATTATAAAAATTAGAAGAGTTTTTATATAAAAACTAGCTTCTTCTTTTTATACAGTATTCAAGGAGACCATAAATAAGAAAGAAGACTTGTTTTTGATTAATTTATTCAACACACCATGCTCTTAGAAAACATGGCTAGTTGATTTGATAAAGCATAGGTCATAAAGTGCTAAGACCCATAAGATAAAGGCTTAAAGTAAGGACTTAAAAGTTCTTGCTTTCTCCATTCTTTCACTATTGAAAACCACAAAATTTATGTCTTCCCATCTCTATATTCTCTCTAGTTTTTGTTTCTTAAAGTGTTAAGAACATAAAGATGAAGATGATACTTGAATACTCTCTTTTAAGGAAAATTTGTTTCTTTGTCTTAAGAGCTTAAGAAATTCTTTTATAACAAGAAGAATACTAGCATCTTATCAAGTTGATTTACTATTGGTAGATATCTCTAGAATACTTCTACCTTGAACTTTCATGTCATACTGCATCAACTTCCAATCTCCCATGAGAATTAAAGTCTTCAAAGGTTGTAACACTTTTCTTTCTATGGTTGTTTTTATATTTCTAAGTCTTGCAAAATGATCTTTTGATTAGAATAAAACTAGTTTTCTTTTGTTCAAATCAAAGTCTTCCTTTGCTATGTTTATGTTTTTATAAAAACCTAAAATTTGGTATCAGAGTCATTTTTGCAAGATTAGTAAGAAATTTTGCTAAGTTGATGAAATCTTGTTTTTGGAAAACATGGATGGTTTTCTCTTTGCAAGAAAAATCCATACATATTTTCTATGACAACTTTAAAATCTTTATAATTGTTTTCTCTATGACTAAATGTTTACATGCATCTTTTTTTTCATAAATGTTGTCTTAGAAAAACAAAGAATTATTTTATATAATTTTGAGTATATAAATATGTATGATGTGCATAAACTATCCGTGGATCTTTGTGTTGTTGCATTATATATATATATATATATATATATATATATATATATATATATATATATATCATGCGAAAATACAAATAATTTACGAAAATGCGAAAACAAGAAAAAACTATGAGATTGTGCCACATCAATATTATATTTTGGACAATAATCCATCTAAACTTTGAACTATATGATGATAATCGATGATACATGTGCAATTGTTTCATATTAGCAAAACATGATTTTTGACATTTTTATTATGAAAACATGAATTTAAAAATGGTTAAGGACGTAAAAAAAAGTTGTTAAAACCGTCTTTAAATCTATATTATCGTAACACAATCTAATGTAACCTTATTATCTTTAATTTATTGCTAATAAACTTAATTTTTATAGTACTTGTGTGTGATTTTTATAAGATAAAATCTGTTTTCACGTTTTCGCAAAATATTTATATTTTCGCATGAACCTACTTGTATATATATATATATATATATATATATATATATATATATATATATATATATATACATGTACACACACACACATTAAGGACTAAATTTGTATAAAAATATTAAGAACTAAATATCTACAAATTGAAAAATATATTACCCCATTAATTCATTTCCCGGTTAACCTGGAGTAACCGGTTATAAGGACTGAATGTGTGGAGTTTAACAAGTTTAAGGGGTAAATATGAACAAAAAAAACTCAATAACCAAATATATACAAATCGAACAATATATTACACTTTTAAGTCATTATCCCTTTTTTAAACGAATTATACATGCTAAATCGTGTATTTAATATAATGAACAATTTGAGTTTGTGAACCTTATGAATAGTACATCCATCATGTTCGTTATTTCATCATGTAATAAAACGATTTCAAAACACGCCCTTATAATAAAACAATTTCAAAACACACCTTTAACCTTTTATATAATTAATTTAAAGTTGAATTAATTTATTATTTATTTAAAATTTATAAGTAAAAAAATAAATGCATAGCATTAAGGTTTCGAATGTTTTAATGTTGAATTTATGTTTAATAATATTATGTCCTATCGACAGATTATGAAGATGTCTAGTATAAACATAATACATTTGTTATAAAACTAGGTTATATCAAACTCTCCAAATCGGCATTAAGAAACCAAGAACCACAACACAATATGTTAGTAATTCCATTAAATGTTATATCCTTTCAATCGATTTTTTTTTTTTTTTTTAAATTTACAGATTGTTGTGACAGGTTTTATAGACTTTGATTTATATGGATGAAAGTTTATAAATGAAAGTATGACGTCATTATGTGATACAAGTGAATGTATGTTGCTATTAAGAGATAAAAATGCAAATATGATGTCATGCCCATCTTCTATCCTAATAAATAAGAATCCTTTACTGTCATTTGTGTTGTAGTAAAATTCAAAAGTACCAAAAAAGTATTAAATTAAAAATTGCCTAATGTTTACAACTTGATATTAATTTTTTTAATCGTATAGTATATGAGTCTTACACCTAGCAGATAATTAAAACAAATAGATAATTAACACATATATTAGTTTTCTCCTTTAAATCAAATGTATACCCACAGTGGCAGACCTTTGTGGGACATTTGGGGTCCCGGGCCACTGCTCAATTGCCGGCACGTAGTGTAATTTTTTTTTTTTTTTTGGGTTTTTTCTATTAGGTACACCCTCTTGAAGGACGAGGAACACTCCTACTAAAACAGTTTGCGTCCCCCACTGTATACTAAAACAGTTTGTGTCCGCCACGGGACCTTTTGACATCCCTACATTCATTAAAGTTCTTTCTACTATGCGTCAATTTCCATTTGTGGAGGAAGGGATTTTGCCGATTTTGTTTTCTCTTTTTTCATGAGTTTATCAAATGGCAAGATGCTCCCTTGAAAAAACTACATAAATAATCCCTCAACTATTTTTTATTTGCAAATAATACCCTAAACTACTTTTCAGTATTCAGATGTTATTTACGAAAAAGCGTAAATATATACTTTTACCAATCTATATGATGAGGCAAACCTTTCACTCGTTCACATTGAGTTACATAAACTGACAACACATATAAACATCCATGCACAATTTGGTAAAAGAATGAATCCTGTGAATAAATTGATAGACATTTAAAAATCCTACTGAGTTACATAAATTGATAACACATATAAGTCATTGGCCCATGGAAATACTCCTTTCATCCCAAAACAAATGAAAATAATAATAAATCTCAAGTCCTCAACTTGACTGTACTGATAATAGTTTTTGCATCAGTCTTACATAACTATTGGGTATAGATAAAAACAAACCGAAATCATCTCAATTTCAAATTTTACATACATAGAAAGACAACTCTTCTGTGATACCTCGTGCATCTTAGAATCATCAGTAGAAGATGACTTTTACTTTTAGGTGTATATCGATTGATCTTTGAATTTGAATCCAAAGATTTTCAGAGCTTTCAATAAAGAAATACTTTGTGGAAGATGACTTATACTTGTACCTTGTACGTCTAACACTTGTAAACATTTCAAGCCTCCTACTTTCTCGGGCAATTTCTTAAGTTGATCACAGCAGCGAAAATCAAACTCTCTGAGATGTTTCAACTTAGAGATCCGATGGGCGCATGAAATTCTACCAAATGACAACAGTTTGTAAGATTTAACTTCTCGAGATTTGGAAGCAAGCTACAATCAAGGGTCCTCATATGTGAATAGCTGAAGTCAAGGAATCTGAGGTTTTTAAGAACCTATCACAAGCAAAAAGAAAAAAAAAAGTGAATATCCCTATAATAATTAACTAAGATGTAGGCATTAAATGAATCAATCAACTATTCTACCTTTCTTTCTCCATCTTCCCATAGTTGTTTAATTATGCTTGAAATGCTTTTGGTAAAGAACAATGAAGGATCCACACCACAAAACACAGGGTAAGCAATTTGTTCAATCGCCTTCTGGCACTCCATAATCTTCACAAGTTCATCCAAGCACCAACAAAAAGATGCATAGTTCTTATAGAATTCAACAAAGCTGCAAATATCATCCTCAATCGCTTGTTGTTTTTCATTGTCAATAACTACTACAATCCAAATCCGACCTACCAAGCAAAAGTAGTGTTTCCGTGTAAGAATTCGCAGTGGAGAAACTCCTTATTCCACCAATCTCAAGAGCACTAAATCGCTGTGAGTTAATTTCATTTTCTTCAGAACAAACATTTTTCACTTCCATTATAGGTGTGAAGCTTTGTGAGTTAGGCTCATATACCACAATTTCACTTTCTCCAAGACAAACATCTTTCACTTCCATTATAGGTGTGCCACTCTTCCTGAGTCCTAGAAACCTAATTGACCTATATTGTTGTGCAGTAATGCTGAATAGCTTTGTAAATGATTTTTGAACACCATTCTCCATCATCCATAAAGATACAGAACACATTTCAAATATGACAAGAGATTCCCTTAACTTAGAAATAGACACCTTAGTGGGAAGGCGGAGTGCTAAACTATCTGGGAGGTCTATCACTTCAAAAGTATCATTAGTCATATCAAATGACAAAATCATATTAGAAATCCATCTACTCCAACTACAACCATATTCAGCCATCAGGTGCGAACCAGACCAATATATAAACCTATCAATAACTTGGACATCCCGTCTAACTCGGACTGCTTTACTCGGCACATTGCTAGAATTAGACAGTCTTTTCCATTTCCCTGAACTCAATGTATAAACCATAACTTCACGAGGGTCGTCAATTTTGCTGCTCTTCTCATGCAACGGAGCAAGTTGTGGAATCATGACGATCTTAGGATCATTAGTAGCAGGGCAAACACCAAAACCAAAAGTTGTTTCATCTAGCCAATGATTCATACCAGACACAAGCACAGGCACAGCGATAGCAATTGATTTTCTGATTGAAGGATTCCAAAGTACAACCATCGGCTTTTGAGATTTATCTGGATCATCATAATACCCATCCAAGCACACCAACCCATTACAGCTACCGACCACCCTTGACCTTGTAAGCAGTTTAATGGAGAGGGGAAGAGTCGGAACAGACCTCCGTCGGGGGAAAGTGTCATCATCGACGACACAAATATAGTGTGGCCTCCCTCTTACCAGATACCTTACTAACAGATGCTGCCACTGATCTTGACCAACGGTGTGAGCAGCAAGAAAATAAGAGCTGTCGATTAAACACCTCCATGCTTTGCATACACATCTAAACCGAACCAATGATTTTACAGGAAGCATTCTTAGGATTTCTTCTTGGATATGGAACCCGATCTCCCCCGACATTTTGATTTTGATTTACAGTTTTACACCGATATTGGTTATGACTTTGTTAGGGTTTGGTTTTTATGCATCACGGGAGAATATGACATTCTAATTAGGAGTGTTGATTTGGAAGGATGGGTTTAATCCGATCCGATCAAGTGAATCCAAATTAATTTTGGTTTTTAAAACGTAGATCCAAATAGACCAAACTAAATTCAAATCTGATCCGATCTAACAAAATTATAATTCGGTTGGATCGGTTTTTTACAATTCGGTTTTCAAGAATCAAGACATTTCAACAAATATATAACTTTAGTATTAACTTACTCTATAATATAAACTAAAAAATCTTGTTTAATTAGTTGTGAACTAAAACATATAAATAACTATCAAGAAAAATATATTATAGTTTACTATTTTATAGACAATTTTTTTTTGATAAGAAGTATTTATTAAAGTATTATAATAGATGAAAAATTTTAATATATTAAAAGAATAATTTAGTAAGTTTATAATTTATTAAAGATATATATTAAAAAGAACAAAATAATAAATTGTAATTCGGTTTTTTTGGACTATTCGGTTTTTATTTTATAAACCAAAACCAATCCGAAATCCAAAATAATAAATCGGTTTTGCTAAAAACCAATCCAAAAATCCAAATATCCGAACCAAATAATCCGATCCAAATTGTCCAATTAGACAATTCGATTTTATCCAAATAGTGAACAGTCCTAATTCTAATTAGAGAGATAGCTAATTTCATGAAAAAGAAGTAGAATATGACATTCTAAGAGGGTGTTTGGCTTAGCTTTTGTGGGGCAAAAGTCCTTTTTGTAAAAGGATTTTTTGGAAAAGGACTTTTTACAAAAGTTATTTTTTAAAATGTGTTTGGATTAGCTTTTAAAGGGAAAAGTCAAAAGTTAAAGTGTTTGGTTTAACTTTTACATGTAAAATGACAAAAAATGACATGTTTTCATATCACAAAATTAATATCACAGATTGTTAATTCACAGCATATCATCAGCTTCATATTAATTTCACAGCATATCACAAAATTAATATGCAGTGATTTCATTAGCTTCATATCACAAAATTAATATCATCACCTTCATATTAATTTCACAGCATATCACAAAATTAAATGATTTCATTAATTTATCAAAATTCTAATCAAAACAAAAAAAAATAGAATATCACAGCATATCATCAAGTTCAAAGAACTGTTAATTCATATTTCATCATGTTCACAGATTGTTAATTCACAGCATATCATCTTCATATTAATTATATCATCTTCATATTAATTTCACAGCATATCACAAAACTGTTTTTTTTTTACAGCATATTAATTTAGAAATCGGGAGGAACATCACTATTAGAGATGCTAGAAAATCACAAATAGACAGGAATATCAATTCAATCTGGAAATATTTCATCAATTTCACAGCACATCAATTTTACAGCATATCAATTTCATAAAATCGGGGTTCATATGTCATCAATTTCAGAAAATCGGGAAATATTTCATCAATTTCAGAACTAAGGAAATATTTCATCAATTTCACAGCATATCATTGCTACTGAAAATCGGAAATAGACAGGAGGTTGGAAATCGACTAAAAAAAACTGATCGGAGATGGAGAAGGTCAGCGTTGTAGATCGTCAGTGTCTCCGGTGCTGCTGCAGGTTGCCGGTGTCGTCGGTGCTGCAAGTCGCCGGTGTCGTCGGTTGATGTTGCAGATCTGGAGATGCGATGCGAGAGAGAAGAGGGTGAGCGGAGTGAACGAGAATGAGGGAATAGATAATGAATGGGAGATGGGGGTAAAATGGTAATTCAATATTTTTAGCTGGTGAAAAGTTGGAAAAAGTCAGGTAAGCGTGACTTTTTAAAAAGACTTAAATTACACTAGAGGAAAAGTCATTTTCAAAAGTCTTTTTTTCTTTCCCAAACATCTTTTTGACTTTTTCCAAAAGATAAAGTCAAAAGTCATTTTAAAAGTTTACCCAAACACCCTCTAATTCTTGGATATAAAAATTATTATGTTTTTTATTTTTATTTTCTGATTTTAACACACTTTTTTTTTCTTTTTTTTTTAGATAGATTGTACAAAATACATTAAGTTTATACAAAAATTTTAATTTTATATTGTGTTTTTTTTTCTCAAATTTGATACTGTATTTTCTAATTTTTTACAATTCTGACAACTTGACTGGTAAATTCAGTTAACTGTTGAGATGACATGACGACATATCAGTGTTGATGACGTGACATGCTATCAAAATTGAATTTTTTCCCACAAAAGACACTAAATTTTCATTTTTTCAATTTTGACACTAAGTTTAATTTTTTTTTCAATTTTGACACTCTATTTTTTTTTTCAAATCAAACATAATTTTTTTTTTTAATTTTGTTTAATGTTGATCATTTTCCATTTGAAACCATATAAATATATTTTTATTACATTTTAAACCATATAAATACATTTTTTCGTTTAAAAATCACATTTTATATAAATACAAAGTTTTTTTTGACATTCAAAGCATAATTTTATGCATAAATATGCATAGTTATATCATGAGAACCAAACTAACCATAAGCTTCAAATAAGATTATAAAATCCCAAATTTCGAGACCAAAAATTTCGTTTTGATTAACTAAAAACGCTTAATAAATTTTGCTCAATCATTTAATAACATTCTTAATATAACAATTATCAGAGTTTTAAATCCCCAAGATCATCTAATGCGGAAAACATGGTGTGATGCGTTGCGATCGCCCCGAGATCCTTCCTTGGAAAAATATTAGTACCTGAAACAAATAGCTGACAGTCGTAAGCACGAAACTTAATGAGTTCTCCAGATACCACATACCATACATAAAAACTGATCCATACATGCCATAAATAACCATGAGCCATACGTAACAAACATATCCATAATCAAGTAGGATGCTATGTGCCAAACATAGTCTTGCTAAGGTGCTATGTGCCAAACATAGTCTTACTGATATGCCACGGGCCGCATGTGGTCTTCCTAGTCAAGCCTGGGCCACTTCCTGGGTCTTACAGACAAGTACCAAGGGCCACCCCCTGGTCTTCCATGCAAGCATCATAAAGACAGTTATACATACTACTTTACTAGGCTACTCCGCATATAGTGTGACAGGAGCCACCTCCTGGTCTTTCATACTTAATAGCATACAGTGCGCCAGGAGCCACCTCCTGGTTTTCTATACATAGTGACATACAGTACGCTAGAAACCACCTCCTGGTCTTTCATACATATTGCCTAGGGCTAACCCCCGAGTCTTCCTATCATACATAATAACATACCGTGTGACAGGAGCCGCCTCCTGGTCTTTCATGCATAATGCCTAAGGCTAACCCCCGAGTCTTCCTATCATGCATATTAACATACTGTGTGCTAGGAGCCGCCTCCTGGTCTTTCATGCATAATGTCTAGGGCTAACCCCCGAGTCTTCTCATCATACATAAACTAAATGGCCGACATTGTGGCCGTAGACCCATACAAACAGTGAGGAGACTCACCTTATACTGCTGAAGATTTGTTGAACACTGCTGACTGCTAACCGGCAACTTCTGAACCGCTGACCCTTCAGCTTCCCAAACTAACAATTGCCAAAATAACACTTAGATCACAATAATCCAAAAGTCAACCCTAGTCAAACTTGGTCAAAGTCAACGGTCAAAGTCAACATCCAGTTGACTCTACTCGCCGAGTTGGTCTACCAACTCGTCGAGTCCATACTCCTCCAACCCCATACAACCCTGAATCCACTCGTCCAGCCTAGCAATAACTCGACGGGTTCACCTTCAGCCAAGCATTCGGGACTATCTTCAACCGACTCACCGAGTTCTTCCTTGAACTCGTCGAGTTCATCGTCATTAGATGAATGTCTAGGCTCCGACTCACCGAGTTGTATGAACAACTCGTCGAGTCCCCCTTCACAATATAAGGGGATTGCCTTAAACTCGTTGAGTTCTTCCTTAAACTCTTCAAGTACGATGAACTCCATAACCACTACAGACCCAAACTGGCTGAGTCCTTCACCATTCTACTCGTTGATCCGTCTCATAAACAGAAGGGTTTGGGTTTGCGACCCGACTCGTCGAGTCCATGAAATGACTTGCCGAGTCCATCTTGTGACACCTCTATTCTGTCGATTATAGTCCATTCCAACACCTCCAACTCATAGATCTGGACTTATACAACTAACATTGCACACAAAGTTGCTAACTTTACGTGTATGCAAGGTGTCATGGGACAAGAACACCAAATCCAAGCTAATATGAAGTTCTAGGTCACGAAATGGGACCTTAGTTGGATAAAGCCAACAACTTTGAGCTTCTAGAGCTCAAGAGTGTACAAATCTAATGCTCGATCCATACTCAAAGGCTTCTACTCGGGTTATCCTTGGAAATGGTCCAAATGTGACCAAAAGACAAGCTAGAAAGGGGATCTATCAATTGAAAGCTCAAGGTCCAGACTTTTACCTTCTAACAGTTGCCAAATCGATATGGAGGCTGGATCTACACTTCCTTGCTTGCTCCTTTCTTCCAAGCCTTCAAAATCCACTCCAATGGACCCTAATCTTCACCAAAAGCTCAAGAATGAAGTTGGGTGGTTAGGGTTTTGGGTTTTGGACGAGAGAGGCTGCAAATGAACCCTAAGGAAGAGAATAAGACGCTTAAATAGGGTATCGAGTCCCGGAATTAGGGTTTCCCAACCTAGAACAGACTCGCCGTGTCCAGCCGCCGACTCGTCGAGTCGGTCACTTATCCTTCGATTCGGGGCCCGCTTCGACTCGTCGAGTTCTTCCTTGGACTCGACGAGTTGACCCCCCTTTGACTTAGGGTTTTCCTTTCCTTTCTTTTTCTTTCCGATCCTGGGTGTTACAAAGATGAAAAAATTTTATGGGTTGCAAACCTGACTTCTGGGCCTTGATCGACTACATGGCTCCAAACCCCAAAACTCATTTTAAAGTTGTGTATTTAATATAAAATATGATTTTTATACAACTAATACATATTTATATATAAAATTATGGTTTGAATGTTAAATAATAAAAACCTTGTATTTATATAAAAAAATGTGGTTTTTAAATGAAAAAAATAAATTTATACGGTTTAAAATGTATTTAAAAAATATGTATACGGTTTCAAATGGAAAATTGTCAGCATTGAACAAAATTGCTAAAAATAATGTTCGTTTTGAAAAAAAAAAAAAACAAAGTGTCAAAATTGAAATAAAAATTAAACTTAGTGTCAAAATTGAAAAACGTGAAAACTCAGTGTCTTTTGTGGGAAAAATCAATTTTGACACGTCAGCATGTTACGTTATCAAAACTGATACGTCAACAGGTAATCGGATTGACCGGTCAAGTTGTCAGAATTGTAAAAATTTAGAAAATACAGTGTCAAATTTGAGATAAAAAATATGCAATGTCAAATTACAATTTTGGTGTATAAGACATTGATTTTTTTAATAACGTGCTACTTCGTTTAATACTATTGCTATTTTATTTCCTTTTGCATTTCCATGTTAAAATGTCTTTTTACTTTAAATTTAGTGTATAAGCAACTAATGTTTATTTGTAAATATACTAATGAGCTTGCAGACGTTCGTTATGAAATCTAAAACCATATATCAATAATAATGAAAGGTGAATACAGTTTTTAAAATAAACATATAGTTGTGATATTATCCCCCTGCACTTCCACGTCAGAGCTTCTTATGATTTCCAACAGAACTGAACATGGACCTCATTTGCAACCAAGTGCGGGAGAGGAATAAAATTGAATTCCAATTCCAACCAATCCTATAGAATGCAACAAAAACTATTAGCAAACGACTTTTAGTAACTAGTCTATCAAAAACACTAAAATGAATTCATGACTTAGCCAATTTTAATTCTTTATTTTTTGAGTAAATTACACGAATGGTTCGTATGGTTTGATGTTATTTGCATGTTTGTTCCCCAACTTGTTTGAGGTTATTTGTGTGTTTGGTCCCTAACTTCTTTTTTTCTAACTCGGATGGTTCCTACCGTTTAGTTTTGTTGCTTCTATGGTCCCTCCAAACATAAAAAAGACTAACTTACCCTTGATAATTTCTTTTTTATTTATTTATTTATTTATTTATTATTTGTAATTATTAGGGTTAGAGTAAAATAGCAACTAATAATGATTGTAATCAATATTAGAAACTTGAAATTGATGTCAAACTGGAAGCTAGAAAGGAAGAAAAGCATGATAATTGATGATTTGAAAACTTGACAGCTTTGACTTTTCTGTCAAAGTCAAACAGTAAGCATAAAACCAAAAATTAGTTGGTATATCCCAGATATATGTTTAAATTGGACTTATATTCATGAAGTACTAATGGTAATGAGTTATAAACACCAAATAATCGAGTCAATTGAGTCATTTAGCTTGGTATAATCATCTAGCCTAAAAATTGGGCAAAATTGACTTTTAGTAAAAGTCTAACAAATCAAGAATGGTAATTTCATGTTTATAATCAAGAAGCTAAATGAAGTTTGATAGTTGGAACAAAAATATTTAATTACATGATAACGATAACTTTAAATCACAAGCAAGTTGATTAAAAAGGAATGGAATAGAATCATGAATTCCATCTTGTAAAGTAAAAGGTAAAAATTGGATAATTTTAAATATACTTCATGAGTGATTAAAATAGCTAATGTAAGGATATTAGCTATGTAAGTACTTCAAGTTTGACAAAAGAGGCTTAAAGTTGGTAAAAATACCAATTAAGTGGTCATTAGGGATTAAAAATAGAAATTTAGAAAATGACCCAAAAACTTTGACACCATGATTCATTATATTAGAAAGTTGTTATAAAGAAAGAAATAACAAAGCTTGGTGTAACACCCGGTTTCTGGTATGAATTTATTTTCAATTTTTTTTTCTTGGAGGACTCGTCGAGTTGGAAGCCTTAACTTGACGTGTTGAAGTTGTTGTGGCCGCAAAGTTTAATGAGTCAACTCGACGAGTTGAGGCGCCTCAACTCGGCGAGTTGGAAGCTTGGAAGGAAACACTAATTTTAGGGTTTTGCACCTATTTAAACACCTTAAGTCCTAGGTGTTGGCCTCATTCCCAACCTCTATTTCCCCTAACCCTAATCTCGAAACCCTAGAGCCTTCTTGAGTGTTGTGAGCTTATTGTGGGTGTGTTTTGGTGTGTTTGAAGCTCACTGAAGGAAGAAAATGTTGGTGCAAGGTGGTGGTTCAAGTAGGAGCTTTCAGATCTTTATTCTCTGCTCCATTTCCAGCACTCTTCGGGTATAAAACTCTAACTGTAACATCCAAAAATACGACCCAAAAATTTTTGTTTAAATAATACTAAAAATCATATGCTGGCTGATATATCATAAAACCATACGTCAAAAATCTCAAAACATAATATAAAATGTCGTGAATAAACTGTATCAAAACTACTTCATATCCAAACTAAGAATCTGAACAAACTCCCAGGACAAAAACTGAAATTGTGGTGTGTGCGATGCCATCATCCCGAGCTCTTCCCTTTACTTGCGGAAGTACCTAAAACCAAAACTGAAACTGTAAGCACAAAGCTTAGTGAGCTCCCCCCAAACTACCATATACCATACAACAACATATAAAGCACATACTGGGCCTTGCCCACTGCATCAGACTAAAGTCTGGAACTGCATCAGGCCGGAGCCCGGACTAACTGGGGCCTTGCCCCCTGCATCGGACCGAAGTCCGGAAGCTGCATTCGGCCAAAGCCCGGACTAACTGGGACCTTGTCCCGTGCATCGGACCGAAGTCCGGAGACTGCATCGGGCCGAAGCCCGGACTAACTGGGACCTTGTCCCCTGCATCGGACCGAAGTCCGGAGACTACATCGGGCCGAAGCCCGGACTAACTGGGACCTTGTCCCTTGCATCGGACCGAAGTCCGGAACTGACTGATCATAGCATAGCATAAACACATATAAACTAACGTAACACATATCATCTAGCATAAGCACATATACTGCATACTGCATCAGGCCGTAGCCCGGAACACATAACACAAAAATCCTGTCTGAGCCACGAAGGCATCAAACACACTATCTACTACATCGGACCGAAGCCCGGAAACTACTGCTAACTAATCGAGTTGGAATTGTGGCCGTAGACCCGTTCCTACTGGAAGGAAACTCACCTCGTACGCTGGCTGGTAAATGAACTGCTCTGGAGACTGTCTGCTGCTGCTCCGGTATCTCCCCGGCTACAATTTCCATAACACACTGAATCAAATACTGATAACTATACTGGGGGTAAAATGACTATTTTACCCCTGGTCAAAGTCAACCTCTTGGTCAAAGTCAACATACAGTTGTCCTGACTTGTCGAGTTGGGTCACCAACTCGTCGAGTCCTCACTCTCACTTTCTTGCTTTTGCTCGCTACTACTCGTCGAGTTTGGCATAGACTCGACGAGTTCCTCTTCGATGCTAACACTCAATCAGTCTGCATCTGACTCGCCGAGTTGTATGAACAACTCGTCGAGTCCTCCGTCAACATATGAACACTCTGGCTGTAACTCGCCGAGTTGTATGAACTGATGGGTTTTGAGCATTCTAACATTTCCTAAGTGTACATGCAACCCTAATGACCTTGGATCTATGTTTGTCTAATTATCATGCAAAGTTGATTTCCAAGGCTATGATCCTATCTAGCATACATGGGGAACAATTTTAACTTAAAGAATAGATAGAATTACATACCTTGTTGTTGTAAATGTTCCTTGAAACCTCGTTGTTGTAAATGTTCGTAGGCGTTCCTGGTATTCCAGCCCGAGGCTGATTGGGCCAGGCATGAGTGTTTGTGCTTGTGAGTTGGTTGTTGTGTGTGTTGGTTTGGGAGTTAAAGGAAGTGATATGTGGTTGGCACTAGATGAGACATACCCCAGTTTGTCTTTCATTGTTCATTATGTACCTGGAAAATTTGTCATCAGAATGAGCTTTCTCTTGAAGGAATATCTAATCCCTTGTGTCAAGTGAAGAGTTGTCGGAAGCTGTGTATAATCTATGATTCTGTTTTCTAGGGGGGAGAGTTGTCGGCTGTCACACCCCCAAATCAAGTATGGCGGAAACATTCGAGGGTAGAGGACTTCATGTATAGTATCACAACAACGAGTATAATAGTGCTCAAAGTACAAACAATCAACATAAATATAATTGCAAAAGTTACACCATAGTATAATTTTACATGTTTCTAAATCAATTACATTATGTTGACAAAAATTGAAATGTTTGACGCCTTAGCATTCCATCCTCAAAAGTCGTTGGTTACCTGTTTTACGGATTCCTTGAGAATCCAAGTAGTTTTGAAAAGTGTCAACAATTAAGTTGGTGAGTTCATAAGCTCTTGAAAGGAATGTTGAAATCCTTTCTTTGTAAAAATATGTTTGTTCCAGAAAATCCAATATTTTCCTTTTAAGAATGTATTGTAGCCTTAAATGCCAAAACCAATAACGTTCTAGTATTTTCCATATAAGTTATAATTTATGCAAGTTTAAATCGACATAAACTCGTTTAATTTAAGGAAAACCCTGTAAATCTTGTGTTTGTTAATACCCCATGTGAGTTATTATAACCATGTTATGACTCAGTCGGCCTTGTATACGACGTTCTTCAGGCGTCGGAATGTTAATGACATTTGTCACCCCAAACCTGCTGGTCTAGCTGTTACATGTAGCTAAGGTGCGGGTTTGTCAGACCCAATATAGATCTATATACAACTATCACGCTCTCCCTACAAGAGATTTTGGTTACAATTACATGAATTTTGATTTCGTTACTTTGGAAGTAACGTGAAGCGAATGTCTCACAAATTTATTCATTAACAGATTTACGTAGTGTGAAACTGAAACCCCTTTTGTGTAGAAAGGTACACTTTCATAATGTGTAGGAAACATAATCTATAGCTATTATAGTTCATCAAAATGTTTGTAATGTATAGTAACCTTTTCCATGTAAGTAGAATATGCTGCAAAACATATTTATGTTTACTATGCATTAACATGCATTAGTTGTAATAATAACATACTCTTATAATTTAGTGAACACATTTATGTTATATATTTATATCTCAACAGGAAACACATGCAAAACATGAAGTCATCAATGATTAACACTTTGCTCAACATGTTACAAAGTGTTATGAAAGTTGCAAGATCTGAATTCGTTTTTACTATTTTTGCACTGATTTAGAAAAATCATTGAAAATTCATATGATATCTAAAACTAGATCTGTAAACTCTGAGAGTTTAGAAAATGTGTCTAGTTTGTTCTTAAATTTTATTATGATTTTTAGAGGTCTCTAACTTGTGTAAAAATGTCCATATTCACAGACTGGTCCGAATTCGTAGCCACAGTGATAGGTAGTTTTGTAAAAATCACCATAAATTGTAGAAAATTCTAGTGAGTATGTGCAAGTAGTCATTTTAAATTTATAAACCTGAACTATTTTCATCTAATACAGTTTTGAAAACTAAAAAGTTTTAGGTGTTCAAAACAGTCCGTGAATGAACATTTACTTTTCTATTGAAAGCTGATGTTTGAGTTTAGTTGTGTTCTTGGTGTTTTAACTTGTATTCCCCTCCCCCCCCCCTAAAAATTAAGAAAAACATGAAAAGATAGGGGTATGAACTCACCTTGTGTGGTTTCAGTGAATAGATGGTGAAGAAAGGAAGTGTTCAACTCAAGAACACTTTAGATGATGCTTGAAGATTCGAAGATCTAACACAAATATGATGATGCTTGTGTAAGATATCCATGATTGAAGTAGAAAGAAAGGGAAATAATCATATTGGGAGTGATATTACTTACTAGGAGTAGATGAAGAGCTTGTGATCAACCTTGAATTTTCGAGATTAGAGAGGGATAATGAGAGAGAATGAGTTTTTGCTTCTTGGTGGAGGGTGAGTGGAATGGGAGGAGAGATAAGGATTTCCAGCTTTTGTTAAAGAATATGGTTGGAAAAATGGTGGGAAAAAGGACGATGGACATGACCATGTAAGGTGGAGTGACTAAAGCCGGTCATGGAGTGGGTATGTGAGGTTGCTTGTGTCCTTGCCCAAAGGATAAGTCAACACTCCACCTAAATATCTTACCCACTAGATTTTATTCTTAAATAAAGATTTCCCTAAAAATGTGTTCAAATTATGAATATATAGTGTTTTATATGTCAAAATATGAGTTTGGGTGAAAATCCCACATTAAAATAATGAAAAACGGGCTTAAAACGGAGTCGGGGTCGAAAACCGGGAAAAAGATGCGAAATTTCGAGAATTCGGATTCAGGGCCGAAGGTTCGGTCCCTGAGAAGCCTAGAACTAAAGGTAGTCTCGGTGGTAAGGTGAGAACCAAGAGAAGGGTTCGGCCAGACATATTCGCAGGCGAAGCATCAGAAGGAACCGAACGCGAAAGTAAGGAGGCAAAGGCGAGGGTTCGGTCCGAAGGGAGTCTCGGTTCGCTTAGTCCGGTTTCAACTTTTTGCGAGGTTCGGCTCTAGCAAGTTCGATTCTGACAATTTCAGTTCTGGCAGTTCGGTTCTGCAGTCTTCGGTCCTTGCAAGAGGGTTTCGGTCCAGGAGCTTCTTAGAGGTTTCGACCCTAAGAACGTTCAGCCCCATAAGGCTGATTTTCGCATTAACTCCCCGTTTTGAATAGTTTTTGGCTAAGTCAAGGGTCAGGATGCCCCGAATGATTATAAAAAGTTGAGGGAGGTTATGAGGGAGATTTGGGAGAGATTTGAGAGAGATTTAAGATAGAGAGATAGAGCGAGAGAGATCGAGAGAGACTTAGTTTGTGACCTTTGTGAGTGCTTAACTTCGAAATACAAGATTTGTAAACCATGTTTAGCCTTGTTATGAGTGTTATATGTCCCCGTAGGGTATGGAATAGTGTTTTATCGAATAGTTTCATCACTTACCCCTATTAGGGTTTAGAATTTTTGAACGTACGAACTTTCCAAGTGATAACTTCTTATTAAAATAGCGAGTTGTACAACAGTAACATAATGTAAACCCTAATACACAAGGGTTGGATGAGTTGACCAATTTGACTTCTTGACTATATTTGACTTTGTCTTGACCGGAAGTTGACGGTTGTCACATCGGCAGCGGTGTATAATATGTGATTCTATGATTCGGGAGATCAGAAGTTGAGTAGTCAGTTTGGGGGATAAGTTGAATGGAATTAGAAATGATTCATTATGGGTAGTCTGTCAGGAAGTCAGACAAAATTTGAGACTCCCGATTTTTAGGTTTCGGTAAAGTAGAAGTGGTTTTGTGCAACAGATTAAAGATTCGTTCATTTTTGGGTTTGGAGAATTCTGCTAAGGTTGGGTTTGATTAATGGAAAGCTTGATATATTGTTCAATTTGGGCTGTGAAGTTGAATCCTTGCGGGAGTAGTAGTGAATGGTTCTGTATGTCTAGGAGTCTGACATTGTTCCGGGTTTTCAATTGCAGGTATAGCAGTTGGATACTTTTGACCTAAGGAAAAGTTGAGGTTTATTCTTGTTAGGGCTTCTGATATCTTCTATTTTAGGTTTGACATCAGTAAGGGTGGGTGGTCATCCGAGCGAGGTGACTTCCCCAGTCATTTTGGGATTCGGGGAATCCTGCCAGGATCGTTAGTTCGGTAAAGGAGATAGCAAGGAATGATTTTGAGGACAAAATCTAAATCAAGTGGGGGAGAGTTGTAACATCTCGTTTCCTAGGTATGATATTTAATTCTTTAAGCATGTTTTTCCATTAAAATACGGCAAGATGGAAGCCTCAACACAGCATGTTGAAGGTCTTTTGGGCCGTGTATTTTCATGAACCAACACGACGAGTTGGGGAAGGGGAACTCGACGTGTTGGTGGCTGGATGAGAAACCCTAAATTTTAGGGTTTTGTACCCTGTATAATCCCCTTAAGTCCCTAGGGAGGATCTTTTATTAGCCTCCAAGCCCTCATATCGGCCCTTGTGAACCCTAACCATACTTCCCTCTCATTTGTGAGCTAGTGTTGTATTTTGGAGCAAAAGAAGAAGAAAGTTGGAAGAAGGAAGCATAAATCTAGCAAGAAAAGCTCTCATCTTTAGTTTGACACTCTTTTGGACCTTTGTAAGTGTCCAAGATCTGAGTTTTATTCCTCTATGTTGTTAGATCTTGATTTTTGTCCCTTTTTCTCCTTATTCTTGGATGTTGCAATGGATGGATCTCGTAAAGTTTGTGTCACACCCCGAAACCCAGGGCAGAAACGTTCCGTGGTGGAGGTGACTTCATGTTGAATATCATAACCAATGTACATAGTAAGCGAAGTAAACACAAAACATTACATTACATAGTTTTCATTACATCTGTTTAAAAGTAAAGTGATACAAGTTTCATAGATACATAAGTTAAACAAAAGTAAGACGTGACTCCATACACTCCGTCTTCTGCAAAAGAACGCGGGAATACCTGTCTAAGGAGAACCTGAGAATACAAGCAGTTTAAAAATCAACATAAAGCTGGTGATTTATAAGCGGTTTGTTTTATAAAAATGAACAAGATTCCTTTTGTTTTCTAAAAAAAGTGGTTATCCAAGAAAATCCCATATTTTCTTAAAAGTATTGTTTAGTTTTCCGTTATGTTACACAAATCTGGTTATGAATAGTTGTTACCCTAGGAAAATCCTATATTTTCCTAAAAGTTGGTTACCAATCCGAAATGTAATGTAAAAGATGTATACTGAAAACCTGATTATCCTTGTGAAGTGTATGTTAGTTTTAACATGTATATAAAACTATCAACATAGTAAACTAATTTCAAAGGTTATTAATTTACTATATTCATTATTACTAACAAGTAAATCTCTGTTATCCAAATTGCGAGTTCCATAACCATACGATAGACTAGATATGGCAATAAGTAGTCCAAATCATCTTATGACTTTCGTCACCCTTGAACCTTTCGATTCGGCTGTAGCTAGCAGCCAGGTGCGGGGTAGTTAGCCCCGTATAGATCTATACACTCAAGTCACGCTCCCTATCTAAGAGATTCTGGTTACAAAAGCGGTCCTCCACTCACGTATCTCTGTGGAGTGTTCTCCGAGGACGTGTCTCCAATTGATAGGAATAACAAATCTACAAGTAATAATGCAGAAAATCCTCTATAAATTCTATTTACAAAGACGATCCTCCACTCGCGTATCTCTGTGGAGTGTTACCGAGGACAAAATGAATGTACTAATCTAATGCTTTTAACAATAATGTTATGGAACAAATCATTTGTGAAATATATAATATAACATTATATAATAAGATATGAAATCGGTTTGTAAACTGATTCTGCAAGTCAAATAGTTGGATAATACGGTTTCAATTGTTAAAAGCAAGTGGAATATGAAACATTTCAATTGAAATAATAAGTTTAAGCACAAGATATTCTTGTACTTTTGCTTGTATTCCCCCTTGAAAACATTGAAAAACATTGAAAAAGGGTAGGGGTATGAACTCACCGGACGAGGAATGTGTCGACTAGGATGCTAAACGTCGGATCGAGGCTTGAAAACATGCGAGGTTCCTATGTAATATTGAATGACACACAAATGTATCTAATTAGATTTTAAATCACTAATTAGTTGAGGATATACACGTCTAGACGCGAAAACACTTCAAATCAAGTGTTTGGAGTGACCCGCGTGACATCTATGGACGTATATGACTTGGGTATGGAGTTTACTCTTCAAGAGTAAACTCCTAAGAGAGTTCACGGCCCTAATGACCCACTCCCCATGAGTTTATGGCCGTAAACTCATGGTGGGGTGTTCTAGAGTTCTAAATGGCTTTATATCATTTTAGGGGTGATGCTAGATTTGTTTTCAAGGCATTGGAACGAAATTTGAACATGATAGGGACCAATTGAGGAGTTTACCGTAGTAAACTATGAGTTTATGGCCGTAAAATCTAATGTGCCATAACTTAATGTGTTTTGGGGATCCTAGATTAATCACATGTGATTCAACACATTTTTACAAGCCAAGGGGTGAATTTAGGGCACCATTTAATCCATTTATAGGAGTTTACGGCCCATGAACCCATTCCTGGGGGGTTTACAGCCGTGAACACCTAAGGGAAGGGTTTTTATCAAGTTTAAGGCTTCTAATTCGATTGTGGTTGTTTCTAGACTTTAATCCAAGGCTATTGGTGTGTTTAAATGGCATTTTAACACTTTAAATTGAGTTTACTACCCATGATATGGAGTTTACGGCCCAAGCATGTTCTTGGGCAGTAAACTCATGTTTACTCCCCAAAAGTTGAGTTTAGGGTGTTCTAAGTCCAATCCAATAAGTCCTTAAGCCATATCTAAGCTCCAATGGTGTTTTGGAAGGGTTTTAAGGCTCAAAAACCCCATTTTACATGTGTTCACGGCCTAAGACTGTTCCATGGCCGTAAAAACATGTTTATGGTCCTATTCTATGATTTGAACATGAAATTGAAGGCTAAAGATGTTATACTAGGAGCTAGGATAGTTACCTTGGTGATTTGGAGCTAGATTTGGATGATTTTTGGACCTAGATCTTGGATTGAGGAGAGAGGTTAGAGAGAGAGAATGAAAAAGGCTTCAAATGAGGCTTAATCAGCTTTAAATATGGTTCAGGTTTGGGACACGGTGGAATTCTACCCGATACTGACGTTAACTGAGGCTTTTGGTCGCACCCGATTAAGTTGTCGTAACCCGATATGGTCGAAACTAAAAATTTTCTAATTATTAGTTTGACGTCTTTAATTGTGTTTCTAATGTGTTTGGATACTTATGAGGTCAAAATAAAAGCCTTAAATTAAATGACCTTATTAAAAAACGAAATTGGAACAATTCGCTTAAGACGAGTTTTACGGACGTAATGGGTTTTGGTGATGGAACAACTTCGGGTTGTCACATTATCCCCCCCGTTAGAGGGAATTTCGTCCTGAAATTCAAAGATTAATATACAAGTTATGGAAAGGGGTATGGATATATCTGCTTCATCGAATACTTCACGTTCCCAAGCGATCTCAGGTTTCCGCATGACATTCCAGCGAACCTTCACTATCGGGATACGTTTCGTACGTTTGATTTCTCGGTCTATGATTCTCAATTTGTTCGTCCAGGAAGTTTAGGTATTTCGTTGTTCTCGGTCAAATCAGGATGGATTTCTGTGGTTTTATTAGATAGGTATTCATTAAGAATTGAGGCGTAGAATCAGAATACAGGGTGAACGTTGCTAAGTTTTGAAGGTACTCGGAGTTTGAAGGCTACGGGATCGATTCCTAACGAGGATCTCGTAGGGTCCAATGTACCTCGAGTTGAGTTTTCCGTGCTTTCCAAAGTGTATCAGATCTTTCCAGTGCGAGACCATTAACAGGACACGATCTCCAACCTGGAATTCCAGAGGTTTCCGTAGTATATCGGCGTAACTCTTCTGTCGCTCTCGTGAAGCTTTCAATCATTCTTGGATCTGGATGATCTTCTTGATGGTTTCGCGGATGATTTCAGGACCAGTGAGGGTACTACCAGGGAATCGAGTCTTGGCTAACTGTGTGTCTCCTTCCTCAACCTAATACGAGGGAATCTGTACTTTTGACCATAGAGGATTTCAAATGGTGCAGTCTTGATACTGATGTGATAACTTTTGTTATACGAGAGCTTGATCAAAGGTAAAGGGGTATCCCAAGTTGCTCGGCAATTTATGACACGTGCTCCCAGCATGTCTTCCATGACCTGAATAACTCTCTCACTCTGTCCAATTGTCTGAGGATGATAAGTTGTACTCATGTCTAGCTTTGTTTCGTGAGTTTTCTGGAGGGACTTGCCAAAACCTTGAGGTAAACCTGCTATCTCAACTAGAGATAATGGACATAGGTATATCATGCGGTCGGACTATTTCTTGGATATGGGTTCGCATGAGTCTTTCCATCTGGAATGATTCTCTAATAAGAAAGAAGTTAGCGGATTTTATCGAAGGATCGACAATTACTCCAATTGGTATTGTACCTACTCGGGAATCCGGGTAACTTGACGATGAAATCTATGATAGTCATCTTCTATTTCCATTCGGGTATCTCTGGCTGCTGGAGCAATCCCGAGGGTTTCTAACTAGGCTTCTCAGGTCTGAGCGAGTAAACGGGGTTAGATGGTCATTGTCAATGTCTTAGTCTTGCTGTCTAAGCTTTCCTTTCGGCTAAGGGCACCTCATGTTTATGTCTTTCTGATCGAAGATATGCTATAGTCTCTTATGGTTAGTGAAATTCGTGTACTTGGTTCCATTGAGATCATGTCTCTCATTCTTCAGTGCAGGAACTGCTGTTCCTAATTCCAAATCGTGAGTTGTGTAGTTAACTTCGTGTGCCTTTTGTTTGTCTCATAGCGTGAACGATAACTTTTCCTTCCTGCCTAAGTACATAGTCTAAACTCTGATTGAACGCACCGCAATGGACAACGAAATCCTCTGTTTCTTCTGGCAGGGACAAGATAGGTGTGATGTATAAGTCTGGCTTTAATGCTTGGAATGATGTATCTCACTTTTTACTCCAACAAAAGGGTATACCTTTCTGTGTCGGAGTGGTTAAGGGTTTGGTGATTTTGGAAGAAATTTCCGAATGGGTCTGCGATAATAGCCGGCGAAACCCAAGAATTGACAGGTTTTCTATGGGTGTCTTCGGCGCTGACCAAGTCTTTATTGCTTCGACCTTAGGAGGATCCACGCGTATGTCTTCATCGCTCACTACATGACCAAGGGAAAATGGTTTGACCGAAGGGTATCAATACGGACTCTTAGTGATCATATCGAGTCCTGAATACTGTCTTGGAAACATTATCCTCTTGAACTCGTAGCTGATGGTGTCTTGATCTAAGGTCTATCTTCGAGGAGTAGCTGGCTCCCTGAAATTGATCGAAGAAGTCATCTAATTAAGGAAAGAGGATATCGGTTTTGACGGTCAACTCATTAAGCCGATTGGATAACTCTTGCATTTCTGCTGGAGCTAAGCGATACGGAGGTTTGGCTACGGGGGTAGTTCCAGGAATTAGGTCGATGCGAAACTCAAATTGACGTTCGAGAGGAATTTTTGGGAGCTCTTCGGGAAATACATCAGGAAAATTACAGTCTTCGGGGACGCTCTCAAGGTCTTTAACTTCTTGTTTCTCGCTGATTACATGGACTAGGAATATCTGACACTCCTTTCGCAGAAGTTTTCGAGCTTTGATGCAGGAAATGATGCGAAGATTTGAGCTAAGCTTGTCACCATATATCATGAGGGTCTGGTCAGAGGGGAGATTGAGACGAATAGCTTTTTCATAACAAAGTATATCAACACGATTGGGACTCAGTCGATATATGCCAAGGATAACATCAAAGCTCTTTAGTGAAACTTACATTAGGTCAATGAGGAAAGAATGATTACTCAAGGTAAGGATACAGCTTAGGGATAAGTCATTAGTGCACTCATTCTCACCGGTAACCATCTTGATGGTAACTGTTTCGGTCATTAGAAGAGGACTATGTTTACGAAAATATTTGAATGAATGACTAATAAAACTTTCTTGACACTAGATTCGAAATGGATGCGAGCATAAGAATTGTCGAAAAGAAATGTACCCGCGGTGTTGGGGGGATCAGCGGCTGCCTCCTCTTGCTTCATAGCTAATACCATCTCGGCGATGTTGACGTTGTTGGTGGTTGCTGCTTTTGGGCAGTTTCGCTTGAAATGCACGATTTCTCCACAATCAAAACAGGCTTGGTCGGTACTCGATCCGGAAGCTTGATTGATTAGTTGGGCTGGTGTTTTGCAGTTTTGAGTGAGGTGGCCCTTCATGCCACATCTGATGCAAATCTTCTCACGGCATGGACCAGGAATACGATGATGATAACTACACCTGTTGCACCAAGGGAGATTACCAGCATACCTAGTGATAGGTGCTTGAGCTGTAGACGCAGCAACAGGAGTAGTGGCAGCTTGAACTGCCGCAGTTTCATGCCTCTTGGAGGGTCCTTGGGAACTCTGACCCTTTCGCTTTTTCCAGATAACCTTATTACTCTCATCATACTCATTCTGATGCTCCTGAACATTTTCATGGTCTTGGGGGTACCGAACCTGTCAGGGCACAATAGCTTCATTGTAGCTGTCACTACGGCAGAAACATCCAACTGAAACATCACAGGGTCGAATTGAGAAGGAGGTGGTGAGGGAGGGCTGTTGTTCCTTGAACTGGGTCCTTTCTTTGGAGACATTTCGATCTAAAATGATTAGGAAAAAGAGGATGGTAAGTCCTCTGAATTAAATCAAGAGATATGAAACAAGGGATATCTCTTTATGACATACATATAATTCTATTAAGCAATAAAGCAAGAATGACTTATCAAGGCAGATAAACTATCGTTAAAGGAATGATCGAGGGGCAACGCTTGAATGACAATTTTCTACAACAAAGTTGGATCTAGAAATACTCCCATAGTATTTCATGATTCGCGGCAACGATGGCTCGTTGTTTGGGGTATTTGGGTAAGTTTTAGGCATGCTGAACACCACAGTCACTCCCAGGCACATGTTAGCTGTGTCTCGAATGAATATAGTTGAACAGTCTATATTGATCCTAGACACGACTACATAACTGCCCAGGTTTAACCGCAGCATACAACACCCATTTACTTATGTTTTGTTCTACTCATAGTTACAGATCTCGACGGTTAGGTATACTTGTATGTTTTTGAAAATACTTATATTTTGAAGTATACTTTTAGTTCAGAGCACTTAGGCCCCTTAATGTTTATAGTCTTATACCATGCAAAGTTTGGTATACTTAGTTTACTATAAACAAGGGTTCTGATACCAATCTGTCACACCCCGAAACCTAGGGCGGAAACGTTCCGGGGTGGAGGTGACTTCATGCTGAATATCATAACCAACGTACATAGTAAGCGAAGTAAACACAAAACATTACATTACATAGTTTTCATTACATCTGTTTAAAAGTAAAGTGATACAACTTTCATAGATACATAAGTTAAACAAAAGTAAGACGTGACTCCATACACTCCGTCTTTTGCAAAAGAACGCGGGAATACCTGTCTAAGGAGAACCTGAGAATACAGGCAGTTTAAAAATCAGCATAAATCTGGTGAGTTCATAAGCGGTTTGTTTTATGAAAATGAACAAGATTCCTTTTGTTTTCTAAAAAAAAGTGGTTATCCAAGAAAATCCCATATTTTCTTAAAAGTAATGTTTAGTTTTCCATTATGTTACACAAATCTGGTTATGAATAGTTGTTACCCCAGGAAAATCCTATATTTTCCTAAAAGTTAGTTACCAATCCGAAATGTAATGTAAAAGATGTATACTGAAAACGTGATTATCCTTGTGAAGTGTATGTTAGTTTTAACACGTATATAAAACTATCAACACAGTAAACTAATTTCAAAGGTTATTAATTTACTATATTCATTATTACTAACAAGTAAATCTCTGTTATCCAAATTGCGAGTTCCATAACCATACGATAGACTAGATATGGCAATAAGTAGTCCAAATCATTTTATGACTTTCGTCACCCTTGAACCTTTCGGTTTGGCTGTAGCTAGCAGCCAGGTGCAGGGTAGTTAGCCCCGTATAGATCTATACACTCAAGTCACACTCCCTATCTAAGAGATTATGGTTACAGAAGCAGTCCTCCACTCGCGTATCTCTGTGGATTGTTCTTCGAGGACGTGTCTCCAATTTAGAGGAATAACAAATCTACAAGTAATAATGCAGAAAATCCTCTATAAATTCTATTTACAAAGACGATCCTCCACTCGCGTATCTCTGTGGAGTGTTACCGAGGACAAAACGAATGTACTAATCTAATGCTTTTAACAATAATGTTATGGAACAAATCTTTTGTGAAATATATAATATAACATTATATAATAAGATTCGAAATCGGTTTGTAAACTGATTTTGCAAGTCAAACAGTTGGATAATACGGTTTCAATTGTTAAAACCAAGTGGAATATGAAACATTTCAATTGAAATAATAAGTTTAAGCACAAGATATTCTTGTACTTTTGCTTGTATTCCCCCCATGAAAACATTGAAAAACATTGAAAAAGGGTAGGGGTATGAACTCACCGGACGAGGAATGTGTCGACTAGGATGCTAAACGTCGGATCGAGGCTTGAAAACTTGCGAGGTTCCTATGTAATATTAAATGATACACAAATGTATCTAATTAGATTTTAAATCACTAGTTAGTTGAGGATATACACTTCTAGACGTGAAAACACTTCAAATCAAGTGTTTGGAGTGACCCGGGTGACATCTATGGACGTATATGACTTGGATATGGAGTTTACTCTTCAAGAGTAAACTCCCAAGAGATTTCACGGCCCTAATGACCCACTCCCCATGAGTTTACGGCCGTAAACTCATGGTGGGGTGTTCTAGAGTGCTAAATGGCTTTATATCATTTTAGGGGTGATGCTAGATTTGTTTTCAAGGCATTGGAATGAAATTTGAGCATGATAGGGACCAATTGAGGAGTTTACGGAAGTAAACTATGAGTTTACGGCCATAAACTCTTATGTGCCATAACTTAATGTGTTTTGGGGGTCCTAGATTAATCACATGTGATTTAACTCATTTTTACAAGCCAAGGGGTGAATTTGGGGCACCATTTAATCCATTTATAGGAGTTTACGACCCAGGAACCCGTTCTTGGGGGGTTGACGTCCATGAACACCTAAGGGAAGGGTTTTTATCAAGTTTAAGGCTTCTAATTCGATTGTGGTTGTTTCTAGACTTTAATCCAAGGCTATTGGTGTGTTTAAATGGCATTTTAACACTTTAAATTGAGTTTACTACCCATGATATGGAGTTTACGGCCCAAGAATGTTCTTGGGCAGTAAACTCATGCTTACTCCCCAAAAGTTGAGTTTAGGGTGTTCTAAGTCCAATCCAATAAGTCCTCAAGCCATATCTAAGTTCCAATGGTGTTTTGGAAGGGTTTTAAGGCTCAAAAACCCCATTTGCATGTGTTCATGGCCTAAGACTGTTCCAAGGCCGTAAACACATGTTTATGGTCCTATTCTATGATTTGAACACGAAATTGAAGGCTAAAGATGTTATACTAGGAGGTAGGATAGTTACCTTGGGTATTTGGAGCTAGATTTGGATGATTTTTGGACCTAGATCTTGGATTGAGGAGAGAGGTTAGAGAGAGAGAGAGAGTGAAAAGGCTTCAAATGAGGCTTAATCAGCTTTAAATATGGTTCGGGTTTGGGACACAGTGGAATTCTACCCGATAATGACGTTAACCGAGGCTTTTGGTCGCACCTGATTAAGTTGTTGTAACCCGATATGGTCGAAACTAAAATTTTTCTAATTATTAGTTTGAGATCTTTAATTGTGTTTCTAATGTGTTTGGATACTTATGAGATCAAAATAAAAGCCTTAAATTAAATGGCCTTATCAAAAAACGAAATCGGAACAATTCGCTTAAGACGAGTTTTATGGACGGAATGGGTTATGGTGATGGAACAACTTCGGGTTGTCACAGTTTGCAACTTTATGAATCTCTAGCTCAAGGTGACCTTGTAGTGGTTTGGATCTGGTCTTTAGCAAAGTTTTGATGACATGCATGGAGTTTAGGTCATATTTTCCCCTTTTTGACCCATTTTGGGTTAACGACATGCATTAACCTTTGGGTTGATTTTGGTGCTAGAATCTCTTCTGGAAAGGGTGGGTTTCAGATCTCAAGGATTTTGTGTTTATTGGTTAAGCTCTTGAATCTTTAAACCTTTTGGTTGAGTTTTTGAGCACTTGGGGTAGCCCTAAAGGATAAAGTTGGAAAATTTATCCTTTTGATAACATTTGAGGTTAGATCTGAGTCTTGGAGTTCCTGAAATCGTAGGATCAGCTGAATGTATTAAGCTTGGGCAAACTCAGTGAGTTTGCAAGCCAACTCGGTGTGTTAGCTGGGATTTTCCCGGTCTTCTGATTACGGTAGAAACTCAACGAGTTTATTAGTGCACTCGACAAGTTGGGTCAATATGGATTATTAACCTTGACTGTTAGCTTTGACTTTGACTATGGTTGACCAAGTTTGGCCTTGAGGGGTATTTTGAGTATTTGGTATTTTGGGATTTTGATGGTTATTGGTCACTTGGATGGGTAGGTATTGGTTGGAGGTGAGATACGGAGTCCGGACCTCATCAGCTTTGGATCAGATCAAGAGGTGAGTGCTCCTCACTATACTTGTGGGTCGAAGGCACCAATGACGGCCTATTAGATTGATATTTTGTTATGCATGTTGTTATGTTGTTATGATATGTTAGATCAATATCCTGGTAAATAGGATGTTGATATGTTGTTATGATCTATTAGATCGATATCCTGGTAGATAGGATGTTGCTATGCTTAGTGATCTGTAAGATCTGCCTATTTGTCTGCTGCCTGGTTATATATTTATGTGTAATGTATATGTCGACGTGTTATGTGTGGTTGGGTTGAGTCGGTCCTGCTCTGTGCTGAAGGCCAAGAGACCCAGGGCGTCCTAGATAGATTAAAGGCCAGTGGGGCGTACCAGTCAGGCCGAAGGCCCATAGAACATTCCAGATAGGCTGAAGGCGCGGTGAGGTGTACCAGTCATGCTGAAGGTTCTGTGAGCATACTAGATAGACTGTAGGTCAGTAGGGCGTTCTAGTCAAACTGAAAGCTCTATGGGCGTACCAGATAGGCTGTAGGCCGGTGGGGCGTTCCAATCATGCTGAAGGCTCTATATGCATGTTGTTTGTCATATATATTATATGTTGTGTGTTGGCACTCCGGGGGAACTCACTAAGCTTCGTGCTTAGAATTTTGGTTTATGGTTACCGGTACTTCAGTGGACCGTCGCAAGGTGAAGGCGTGACCGTACACATCCTTGTGTTTTTGTGACTTATGATTTTGGGAAACTCTGATAATGAAATTGTTTTGAAAACTATGTTGTAAATGATTCCAATTTTTAAATAATGTTTTAGAAGCAATGGTTTTTGTAACTACCTCTTTAGTGAATGGGTTGTTTTGAAAAGTTAAAAATTTGTTGAAATTTTCGGGATGTTACAAAAGCAGATCATCACATAAACGTAAGCCTCGTGGCTACAAATACTATAACATAATCAGATAAATTATGTATCATGTAAATCTTATAAATCATGTATCAAAGATCGAATAAAATCAAATACTCAGGAACAATCTATCTTTCAGTTATAATCTATCTCTTGGTGATGATCTCTCTCTCTCTCTCTCTCTCTCTTAATTAATCAAGATCAATATGTCAATCATAATCTATCTCATCAATAATCACTCTCTCGATTATAACCAATCTATCTATCAATCAATATCTATTTATCAATTAAGTCTCAATCTATAAAGATAATCAGTCTCTCGGTAATAATCTATTTATCAATTCTCATCAATCTCTCACTCAATAATCAATCATATAGATCACAATATATATATATTTCACATAATGGATAACACAAATATCCAAACAACAGATGTTAGAGTAGTGTTACTCACCTAGTCAAGTTCGCAGACTAATTCCAGTTCTTACTTCAACCCTTCGTTGCCAATCAGCTCATCATATGGTAGCACCTGATCATCAAATAACAAGTTCCTTAAAACTTGTATTACTTATTATTGGCTACCCTTTATGAACTCTTGTCATGACAATAATCAAATCTCATAATATTATCATAATAGGCTTAACGTGTAAGCCATTAGCTATCTCTTATAACAGGCATTTCTCAAATATTAGCGTTATAACCCTCATAGTCTCGACTAAATCTATAATCATAAGATTTACTCACAATTTTACCAACGGGTTTGTAACAACAGCATATCACGAACACCTATAACAGATACTCAGGTCTATCAAGGCTCAATATCTATCATATATCATAATCACAAATTAACGGGGTAAAAGATACATTAACAAATCTCATACTCGACCTTGTATCTCCTGCATAACATTATATCGTCTCTGTCATATTCTCCTGGGAATGATTTCGAGCAGCATTTCCGATCCTACGTGCTAAAAACTCTCTAAATTACATGAAACACTCATTTTTATACCTAAGATATGACACGTAGTGGCCATATGTGTGCCACATCGTGGTGATCAATCTAGACCTGGTTTTGCCACGTGTCGCACTTTCCTGCTATGTGTCTCGATGACTCGCCTCATGCCACGTCGTGATAAATCTTCTATCACGTCGTGGGGCCCAAATTGCCACATGTTGCTCTCTAGTTGACACGTGTCTCGATGAATCACTCATTTCCGTGTTGTGCCAAATATACCTCTGGTGGTCAAGAGTTAACCGTTGACTTGACTTTGCATTGGCTTTCTCAAAATACCAACATACTTTCTTCTAAACTTCAAATGATCATACCTTTCTCATAGAACTCCCTTTCCGATGATCTTTATATTCACGGAATCCTCTCAACAAGATCAACAATTGCCCTTAACTATTTTTTTTTCTAAATAACATTTCTCAATTTAAAGCAACTTAAGGCTTTATCTCGCTTACTCATCTCATAATGATCTATATCTGTTGAGTTAATACCTATTGCGTGTTACGAGTATTATGGACTGGTTTCAACTTAGGCATTCAATATTTAAGAGAAATAAAAAGCCACATTTTCATTATTAATTTAATCAGGGCCGGTCCTAGACAATTTGGGGCCCGGGGCCAAAAAAAATTGGAGCCCTCATATTGTTTAAACAAAAAAGAGGGCGGCACCTCCGAAAATTTTATTAATTAAAAAAATAATACAATTGAAAGTTGGGGACTCCCCACCTATGGAAAGAAATGTGACATCCCCAAAATCTCGGCCAGAAAAGACCGATTTTCATTTATGCTTTTAAATATTTTCAGAGTAAATCCTTTTGATTTGAAAGAGTTGCGGAATTTGTTCCCAAAACAAAACATGATAAAATAATATTTATCAAAGCATTTCATCAAGAGATGCATTTCATTATATAATCAAAACTCGGGATGTCATGTTCCGATACAGACCATAAAGCATAAACGATAAACATTACAAGTCATTCAACAAATATATACATATACAGACTTGTAAACAAAACAACAAGATGATCCATCCATCTTACGCCCTTGTGCCACTTCCTGTAATACAAATAAAACTGAGTGGGTCAGGCTTGGGAGCCTGGTGAGCATATAGGGTTTTCAACCCACAATAAATAAGTTATATTTAATTTCACCAACCAAACACTATCCCGATTACCCATTCCCGTTATCCTCACTTTACGTCCCTAAAACAACTATCTCAAGGGACCTAATCTAGGATTTTCATCGGGACGGACATCACTGCGAAGGGGTTTCCTCAACAATAGATATCCTAAAGGCAACCATGAGGGGGATAGAGTACACCGGTGAACACATCGTTCACAACACCTACAGGTTATGAACCTGCTAGCGTTCCATTGGACTGTCTAGAAAGAGTCTGTGGTCGTTATCCATACTCCGCTGAATAACTAGATCAACAACAACAACAACATCGAGGCCTCTCATCTGTTTATTACACACCAACTATCTACCCATGTTCTACCCAACATATTAGTAGATAAAATATATATTTTCATACGTAGTTTAAAGAAAACCTGTATAGCATGCTTTAATCAACACATATATCACATAACAGATGAGGCACACACACACATAACACATATCTCATAAAGAAATAAGCAGATCTATAAGATAGAAGAGAGTGAATACTCATTCACACATAACACAACCAAATATATACACATAGCACGTATTTTTATATAAAATACTTCGTATTATTGTATTAGAAGAAATAACCACACACTCACTTGATCAGAAGATGATCGGACAGCGCTACGGCTTATAGAAGTAGTATTCCTCAGCAGATCTGGAAGATCTCCTCGAAAATCGAACTTCTCGCGGGCAGAGCTTCGACTCGGGAACCGCGCTTCTCGGGATCTTCGGGGTCTCGGGACTTGCCTCGGGGCTAGAGTATGATACCGGGACTTCGGGGTAGCTTCGGCACGAAAAACGATGCAAAAGACTAGAGAGAAGAGAAGAAAATGAACAAGAATTATGGCTGCCTTCGGATCCCCTTTTATAGAGGCTGGAGCCTCGGAGTACGCGGGGCGTACTGCCCAAAACGCCATTGCTTACGTATCCGAAGTGCTCGAGTGCGAGTGTCGACATCCCTCGGAGTACGCGGGGCGTACCTCGGATCAGATCGGTGACTCCTTCGGATAATGCTTCCGAATTTTGATTTAAATTTAAATACAAAATGATTAATAAACTTCGGAAATTCATAACTTCTTCATACGAACTCCGTTTTTGACGTTCTTTATATCCACGGAAAGGTGAGACCATGCTCTACGACTTTCGTTTAGACTCCGTCGGCTAATTTTGACTTTATTTTTATTAATTATTTTTAATAGGCCGGGACAGAAACTTTCGTTATAAATTCATAACTTCTTCGTTTGACGTCCGTTCTCGCCTAACTTTTTATCGCTTCGATACCAACAACGAGATCTTCGATTCTCATTTAGATTGCTTCGGCTAACAACCGCTCGATCTCAATTCGAGTATTTCAGGTTGTATACCGCTAAGCCGGAACTTCGATAAATCATAACTTCCTCATACGAAGTCAGATTTGGGCGTTCTATATATATTCGGAAACCTCGTTTCGACTACTACAACATTAACCAAAGATATTAAGTTTATTTTACACTTAAATTTTGACGCTTATTTTTATTCTTAATTAATCAGACCACATAATTAAGCAATTAAGCACAAAACACATAATACTCAAATAATACATTCTTATTATTTCAAAACGGGTTACAAAGGTTAACCTAGACTATTATATTGCTAAATATGGCAAGCCCGGACACAGGCGTTACAATTCTCTCCACCTTAGAATGATTCCGTCCCCGGAATCACACATCAACAAACAAATGCGGATAGCGACTCAACATGTCACTCTCCGTCTCCCAGGTGAGATTCGGCCCATTCGTGTGTTTCCATCGGACAAGCACTAACCCAACCATCTTGCGTCGCAATTTCTTAGTCTTTCGGTCAACAATTGCCTCTGGTTCTTCAATCAACCTTTTGTTCTCATCAATTCTCAATTCAGAAATTGGAATTATGTCGGGAACTTCTCCCGTGAACTTCCTCAAATAACACACATGAAAAGTGTTGTGAATTCCATTCAGTTCTTCGGGTAATTCGAGCTTGTAAGCTTGGTTCCCAATCCTCTGAATAACTTTAAACGGTCCAATAAACCTTGGATTCAACTTTCCCCTTTTACCAAACCTTATAAGTCCCTTCCACGGCGAGACTTTAAGCAAAACCGAATCCCCAACCTCAAAAGTTATCGGTCTCCGCTTCTTGTCAGCATAGCTCTTTTGACGATCCTGAGCCGCTAACATTCTTTCCCTAATTATTTTCAACTTTTCAGCAGTTTGATGAACCAACTCCGGTCCCATAAACTGCTTTTCCCCAGCCTCAAGCCAACAAGACGGCGTACGACACTTCTGACCATACAAAGCTTGGTACGGTGCCATCTTAATGCTCGAGTGGAAACTATTATTATAGGAAAATTCTACCAACGGTAAATGTTCATCCCAATTACCTAGGAATTCCAAGGTACATGCTCTCAACATATCTTCGAGTGTTTGTATCGTTCGTTCGCTCTGACCATTAGTCTGCGGATGGTAAGCTGTACTTAAACACAACTTGGTACCCAATTCCTCTTGTAGACTTTTCCAAAACCTCGATGTGAAACGGCTATCACGATCCGACACAATCGTTAACGGAACACCGTGAAGCCTCACAATTTCCTTCACGTAAGAATTCGCAAGCTTCTCCATAGACCATTTCTCCCTGGCCGCTATGAAATGCGCACTCTTAGTGAATCGATCAACGACCACCCAAATCATGTCGTGACCATTCTTTGTTCTGGGCAGTTTAGTGACAAAATCCATAGCAATGACTTCCCACTTACCCATAGGCACATGCAAAGGTTCTAAACTCCCGTACGGTTTCTGATGTTGTGTCTTGACTCTTGCACAAGTCACACACTCGGCCACATACTTTGCAACATCAAGCTTCATCGTCGGCCACCAGTAGTAGGGTTTCAGGTCCCTATACATTTTAGTGCTACCCGGATGAATCGAGTACATGGTCTTGTGAGCTTCTTCCATCAGAAGATCTCTGACTCCTCCTGTCTTAGGTATCCAAATCCGATCTTGGAACACCTTCAGTCCATGACTGTTTACACCGAACACCAACGTTTTGCCCAAACGTTCCTCCTTTCTGTCATTCTTCTCAGAAGCTTCGCTCTGAGCTTTCTTTATACTTTCCAAAATAGTTGAGACAACTTCAATTCTCAACGCTCTTGGCCTTTTCCTTTCGGGATTGACTTTCCGACTGAGAGCATCAGCAACAACATTAGCTTTACCGGGGTGGTAAAGTATCTCGCAGTCATAGTCTTTAAGTAATTCTAGCCAGCATCGTTGCCTCATATTCAATTCTTTCTGATTAAAGAGGTATTGGAGACTCTTATGATCAGTGAAAAGTTTGCACTTCGTGCCATAGAGGTAATGCCTCCATATTTTCAGAGCGAAAACTACCGCTGCCAACTCCAAATCATGAGTCGGGTAGTTCTTTTCATGCTCTTTCAGCTGTCGAGACGCATATGCTATCACCTTTTCTCTTTGGGTCAAAACACAACCCAAACCAACACCAGACGCATCGCTATAGACAGCGAAGTCTTCAACTCCATCGGGTAGAGAAAGTATCGGTGCCTCGCATAGCTTCTTCTTTAGCTTCTCAAATGCTTCCTGATGCTTCTCACCCCAAGCATAAGTAGCTCCTTTGTGGGTCAAAGCTGACAATGGACTAGCGATCGAAGAAAAGCCTTGGATAAACCTTCGGTAATATCCGACTAATCCTAAAAAGCTTCGAATCTCCGTGGGACTTTTCGGTTGTTCCCACTTCGTCACAGCTTCGATCTTTGCTGGATCAACCATTATCCCTTCTTGGTTGACCACGTGACCCAAGAATTGGACTTCACGAATCCAAAAATCACATTTGGAGAACTTAGCATACAGCTTCTCCTTCTTCAAGACTTCTAACACTTCTCGCAAGTGTCTGCCATGCTCCTCCTGGCTTTTCGAGTAAATCAGAATGTCGTCTATGAACACTATCACGGATTTATCAAGGAACGGGTTACAAACCCTATTCATCAAATCCATGAACGCTGCTGGAGCATTGGTTAGTCCAAACGACATAACCAAGAACTCGTAGTGTCCATATCTTGTTATGAATGCAGTCTTCTCGATATCTTGCTCTCTTACTTTCAGCTGATGATATCCTGACCTAAGATCGATCTTCGAGAAATAACTCGAACCTTGCAATTGATCGAACAGGTCATCAATCCTTGGCAACGGATATCTATTCTTTATTGTTGCCTTGTTCAGCTCTCTGTAATCGATGCACATTCTCATACTTCCATCTTTCTTCTTTACAAATAACACCGGAGCTCCCCAGGGCGATGAACTAGGTCTAATGAAACCGTTTTCCAATAACTCCTGAAGTTGCATCATTAGTTCCTTCATCTCCGTCGGTGCTAATCGATAAGGTGCTTTCGCAATTGGCGTTGTTCCTGGCAACAAGTCAATACGGAATTCCACTTGTCGATCAGGCGGTAATCTAGGAAGATCTTCGGGAAATACTTCTGGATAATCACACACAACTGGAATATTCTGCATCACCTTCTTTTCCTTCTTGGCATCAATCACGAATGCTAAATACGATGTACACCCCTTGGTCAAACATTTTCTGGCTTTCATCAATGAAATGATTCCAGAATTCACTCTGCGTTTATCTCCATACACCATAAACGAATCTTTCCCAGGCGGGTTTACTTTGACTATTTTCTTCTTGCATAAAATTTCGGCGTCGTTGGCGCTAAGCCAATCCATTCCCAATACGATGTCGAAACCATTAAGTTCGATAGGCAATAATTCCTCGTGGAACTCATTCCCATTCAGATCAATTAAGATGTTTTTCATGCGATAGCTAATAGGTACAAACTTGCCACTACCAACTTCGACTAATAAAGCATTATCTAGTCTAACAACAGGCAAAGCTAGCTTTCTACCAAATTCATGCGATATAAAGGAGTAATTGGCTCCAGAATCAAATAAAATTTGGGCAGGCAATTCGTTAACGAGAAAGGTACCTGAAGCGACATCAGCTTCATCTTTAGCAGCTTCCAGTGTCATCTGGAATGCTCTCGCCTTTGGCTTTGGCGGAATGTTGGGTCTAGCTGCCTCCTTCTTCTTCGGGCAGTCCCTCGACATATGACCCTCCTCACCACAACCATAGCAAACTTTCTTTGTGAGGGTACACTCATTGGCATAGTGCCCTGGCTTTCCACACTTGTAGCATGTGTTCGCCACCTCACATCTTCCATGATGCTTCTTCTTACATTTGTCGCACCATTTCGCTTCACCTCCACCTCCCCTCGAACCAGACTTCGAGAACTTGTTTTTCTTGTTGGACCCTGAAGTTCCATCGAACTTCCTCTTTTCTCCAGCATCTATTCTTTCCAGACCCCTTTCCTTCTGCTGGGCCTCCACGTTCTTAGCTGCACGAACAGCCGTTTTCAGAGTGGTTGCCATTTTGACTGTCGGACCAAAGTCAGCAGGCAGTCCGTTAGCAAACCTCTCAATCTTGGAGAGTTCCGTCGGCACTAGGTACGGAAACAACTTCATCTTCTCAGTAAATGCAGTAGCATAGTCATCTATGCTCATCTTCCCTTTCTTCAAGTTTTGGAAGTCATTGTTCAGATCAATCAGATCTATCTCCGAACAATACTGCACCCTTAACTGTTCCAAGAACTCCTCCCATGACATTTTCAGGGCCTCTCCTCGTGGCATAGTATCTGCCAACAACTTCCACCAACTCAAGACCCCAGTCTTCAGTTGTCTAACCGCAAAGACGGTTTTCTGTTTGTTGCTACAGTCGCAACTTTCAAATACCATCTCCATTTCGGAGATCCAATCCATTATCTCAACAGGCTTTGGGCTCCCAGAAAGACTTGGCGGTTTGGCGCCCAAGAAGTTCTTGTACATACGCCCATCCTTGTTTTTTCTCCTTTCTGGATCGTTCCTTCGTTCCTCTTGAGTCCCGACTTGACTCATCATGCGACTATTGTTCCCTTCCTCCGATTGCTTAGGAATCAATTCAGGTTCCTCAATAGGTATGATAGGTTCATCCCTATTATTATGCAACATTTGTCGCATCTCCTCCCTTTGTTCGGCTAGCATAGCCCGAATCATGGCTTGCACCGCAGCCATTGTTATTGGTTCTGGTGCTGCTGCTACAACAGGTATCTGCTCAATCACTTGCGGTTGATTCCTGTTTTCATCCACGTTTCCAACGCCACTCCTCGTTCTCACCATTTTTTATCTACACACCGAATAAGGTGAAATTAGATCCTCATTCACGATAGATATTCAAATCACCCTTATCACTCCGAAACGTTTACATGCTAGTTCTAATAACGTAGGCATACGCTTAGAATCCTACACACATAACTTTTCCAGATCCGGTCGGCAACAGACCGTAGATCCAAACAAATAATATCATATATGGAAACATATAACATTTAGCACATAAAAGCATTTTAGGCAACTTTCCTTAAAACTTGTATTACTTATTATTGGCTACCCTTTATGAACTCTTGTCATGACAATAATCAAATCTCATAATATTATCATAATAGGCTTAACGTGTAAGCCATTAGCTATCTCTTATAACAGGCATTTCTCAAATATTAGCGTTATAACCCTCATAGTCTCGACTAAATCTATAATCATAAGATTTACTCACAATTTTACCAACGGGTTTGTAACAACAGCATATCACGAACACCTATAACAGATACTCAGGTCTATCAAGGCTCAATATCTATCATATATCATAATCACAAATTAACGGGGTAAAAGATACATTAACAAATCTCATACTCGACCTTGTATCTCCTGCATAACATTATATCGTCTCTGTCATATTCTCCTGGGAATGATTTCGAGCAGCATTTCCGATCCTACGTGCTAAAAACTCTCTAAATTACATGAAACACTCATTTTTATACCTAAGATATGACACGTAGTGGCCATATGTGTGCCACATCGTGGTGATCAATCTAGACCTGGTTTTGCCACGTGTCGCACTTTCCTGCTATGTGTCTCGATGACTCGCCTCATGCCACGTCGTGATAAATCTTCTATCACGTCGTGGGGCCCAAATTGCCACATGTTGCTCTCTAGTTGACACGTGTCTCGATGAATCACTCATTTCCGTGTTGTGCCAAATATACCTCTGGTGGTCAAGAGTTAACCGTTGACTTGACTTTGCATTGGCTTTCTCAAAATACCAACATACTTTCTTCTAAACTTCAAATGATCATACCTTTCTCATAGAACTCCCTTTCCGATGATCTTTATATTCACGGAATCCTCTCAACAAGATCAACAATTGCCCTTAACTATTTTTTTTTCTAAATAACATTTCTCAATTTAAAGCAACTTAAGGCTTTATCTCGCTTACTCATCTCATAATGATCTATATCTGTTGAGTTAATACCTATTGCGTGTTACGAGTATTATGGACTGGTTTCAACTTAGGCATTCAATATTTAAGAGAAATAAAAAGCCACATTTTCATTATTAATTTAATCAGGGCCGGTCCTAGACAATTTGGGGCCCGGGGCCAAAAAAAATTGGAGCCCTCATATTGTTTAAACAAAAAAGAGGGCGGCACCTCCGAAAATTTTATTAATTAAAAAAATAATACAATTGAAAGCTGGGGACTCCCCACCTATGGAAAGAAATGTGACATCCCCAAAATCTCGGCCAGAAAAGACCGATTTTCATTTATGCTTTTAAATATTTTCAGAGTAAATCCTTTTGATTTGAAAGAGTTGCGGAATTTGTTCCCAAAACAAAACATGATAAAATAATATTTATCAAAGCATTTCATCAAGAGATGCATTTCATTATATAATCAAAACTCGGGATGTCATGTTCCGATACAGACCATAAAGCATAAACGATAAACATTACAAGTCATTCAACAAATATATACATATACAGACTTGTAAACAAAACAACAAGATGATCCATCCATCTTACGCCCTTGTGCCACTTCCTGTAATACAAATAAAACTGAGTGGGTCAGGCTTGGGAGCCTGGTGAGCATATAGGGTTTTCAACCCACAATAAATAAGTTATATTTAATTTCACCAACCAAACACTATCCCGATTACCCATTCCCGTTATCCTCACTTTACGTCCCTAAAACAACTATCTCAAGGGACCTAATCTAGGATTTTCATCGGGACGGACATCACTGCGAAGGGGTTTCCTCAACAATAGATATCCTAAAGGCAACCATGAGGGGGATAGAGTACACCGGTGAACACATCGTTCACAACACCTACAGGTTATGAACCTGCTAGCGTTCCACTGGACTGTCTAGAAAGAGTCTGTGGTCGTTATCCATACTCCGCTGAATAACTAGATCAACAACAACAACAACATCGAGGCCTCTCATCTGTTTATTACACACCAACTATCTACCCATGTTCTACCCAACATATTAGTAGATAAAATATATATTTTCATACGTATTTAAAGAAAACCTGTATAGCATGCTTTAATCAACACATATATCACATAACAGATGAGGCACACACACACATAACACATATCTCATAAAGAAATAAGCATATCTATAAGATAGAAGAGAGTGAATACTCATTCACACATAACACAACCAAATATATACACATAGCACGTATTTTTATATAAAATACTTCGTATTATTGTATTAGAAGAAATAACCACACACTCACTTGATCAGAAGATGATCGGATAGCGCTACGGCTTATAGAAGTAGTATTCCTCAGCAGATCTGGAAGATCTCCTCGAAAATCGAACTTCTCGCGGGCAGAGCTTCGACTCGGGAACCGCGCTTCTCGGGATCTTCGGGGTCTCGGGACTTGCCTCGGGGCTAGAGTATGATACCGGGACTTCGGGGTAGCTTCGGCACGAAAAACGTGCAAAAGACTAGAGAGAAGAGAAGAAAATGAACAAGAATTATGGCTGCCTTCGGATCCCCTTTTATAGAGGCTGGAGCCTCGGAGTACGCGGGGCGTACTGCGTTACGCGGGGAGTACTGCCCAAAACGTCATTGCTTACGTATCCGAAGTGCGCGAGTGCGAGTGTCGACATCCCTCGGAGTACGCGGGGCGTACCTCGGATCAGATCGGTGACTCCTTCGGATAATGCTTCCGAATTTTGATTTAAATTTAAATACAAAATGATTAATAAACTTCGGAAATTCATAACTTCTTCATACGAACTCCGTTTTCGACGTTCTTTATATCCACGGAAAGGTGAGACCATGCTCTACGACTTTCGTTTAGACTTCGTCGGCTAATTTTGACTTTATTTTTATTAATTATTTTTAATAGGCCGGGACAGAAACTTTCGTTATAAATTCATAACTTCTTCGTTTGACGTCCGTTCTCGCCTAACTTTTTATCGCTTCGATACCAACAACGAGATCTTCGATTCTCATTTAGATTGCTTCGGCTAACAACCGCTTGATCTCAATTCGAGTATTTCAGGTTGTATACCGCTAAGCTGGAACTTCGATAAATCATAACTTCCTCATACGAAGTCAGATTTGGGCGTTCTATATATATTCGGAAACCTCGTTTCGACTACTACAACATTAACCAAAGATATTAAGTTTATTTTACACTTAAATTTTGACGCTTATTTTTATTCTTAATTAATCAGACCACATAATTAAGCAATTAAGCACAAAACACATAATACTCAAATAATACATTCTTATTATTTCAAAACGGGTTACAAAGGTTAACCTAGACTATTATATTGCTAAATATGGCAAGCCCGGAAACACAGGCGTTACAAGAAAAAACTTTGGGACAGGCCGGTAAGCCAAACAACCTAGCAAATATTAATACAAAACAATAAAATAAAGAAGCCAAAACATGCTCTAAACCTTAATACATAAACATATCAAAGAAAAAAAACTAAAGAAATTTACATTTACGAGCATTTTTAGATGCAAAGTCATCAATTATAGAATCAAGTTCAATATTATCCAACAAATCTTTTTCAATGCATAACATAGCCAACCCATTTAATTTTTTTGTGACATTGATGATCTCAAATAATTTTTTAATAATTTTAGTTTTGAAAAATTTCTTTCTGCTAATGCTACAGTAACAGGTATGGTTAATAAGATTCTATATGCAATACAAACATTTGGATAACAATCTTTACCTTCGACAAACTCTAAAATTTCAACCAATGACATAATAACATTTGGCAAAGTTTTTTGTAATACTTTAAGTTCCGTCAAAAATTCATTTAAATCCACATCACATAAGCTAGTATGAGTAAACTTATTTACAAAAATAGCACAACTTTTTTTAAATTCAATATCATCCAATGACTTTAACCTTTTTGAATCATATAAAAATCCAAAAATGTTTTCAAAGTTTGTTAATTGCTCAAATCTACTCTCTAATGACGCAATTGCCACATCAATAATATATATATATATATATATATATATATATATATATATATATAATACTCGATTCTAAATGAGTCTTCGGGTGATAGTAGGTCATCTTCACAATTAATTTCATCAAATTGTTTTTTCTAGTAATTTGGCGTTTCTTTGGTAATATAGGTTCAACTTCCATATCCAATGCAATGGCCTTAGCATTATCGATACTAATGGCATAACCTTCATTTTTATAATTTTTAAAACATGTCATCATATTTTTTAATAGATCAATTGTGGCATCAATACACATAGTTTTGGTTTGCATTTTTTTACTAACTTTATATATAGCAAATAAAATATCATACCAAATCACCATATCAAGTAAAAAATCATAACTTTTAATAGCATGAACTAAACTTTCAGCTTCAACTTTTAGATTTTGCATCATCACATGATGAACTTAATTCTATCAAAGCATCCATTATATGAGGAGCTTGAAACCTAATGGCTTTGACACTTTTTATTCTACTCTCCCAATGTGTATTAGATAAAGATTTTACCGTTAAGTTAGAGACTTTATCAAGTAATATTGACCATCTTTTGGTTGAACTTGAAAATAATACAAAAATACGTTGCAAAACTCCAAAAAAAGAAATGGCTTTAGCACAAGAATGACCCATATCACTAACGGAGAGGTTAAGACTATGAAAAGCACATGGCATAAACAATGCTTTTGGATTAATTTCAAGTAATCGTTTTTGAACACCTTGGTGTTTTCCTTTCATGTTAGAACCATTATCATAACCTTGTCCTCTTACATCATCAATATTAATACCATAAGATTTAATTACATTTAATAACTCATTAAAAAGTCCTAAATCCAATGTATTTTCTACCTTTAAAAATTCTTTAAAAAATTACACATCAAATAACAAGAGTCATTTGTTCTTGATGACTAACATCGGGGGTCCAATCAAGGATAACAGAAAAATATTTTGATTCTTTTATAATATTAATTATAGAATTTATGACATTATTAGCTAAAATAGAAATGATTTCATTTTGAAATTTGTGTCCTAAGTAATGAAGATGAGTTTGATGATTTTCTATTTGTCTAACATGCTTTTGCATCATAACATTAAATTCTGCCATCATTTGAATTGCTCCCAAAAAATTATCATTAGATTCTTGAAAAAGTTTTTTTGTTACAACCTCGAAAAGCCAAATAATATTTTGTCAAATATTTAATGACGACAATTATTCTTTTTAAAACTTGCCTCTAACATTCTTTTTAAGCTAAAACTTTATTTTGTAAATCTTTGTCAATTGTTTTATTCTTATCCAATCTTGTTATTAGTTCATCCCAAGAATCCATACAAAAAAGATGTTAGGGAACTATTTTCATGTTCTTTAAGTCTATCAAATAGATGTTTCCAATTATTAAATCCATCATTCACTAAAGAAATTTTATTAACATAATTATTAGGTTTAAACAATTTACAACAAAAACGAAACATTTTATCAACTTTTTTTTGAGTAAATTAACCATTTTCGATCACTCGTCTCACCATTACTTAGGTGTTGTTTGTTTTTTCGAAGAGAAATTGCTTGAAGTCTGCGAACCACCTCTTCAATCCTATGTAGCAAAAGAGGTGGAACAAATGGCTGCAACATGTAATAAAAAATATGTTTGTTTTTTAACGTCTGCAGACTGCTGCAATAAGTTAAACTAAGGCGTGAAGAGGTTTGAAGCAGTTGGTTTAGTGCTGCGCCACGCAACACACGCGCAACAGTTTTTAAGTCAGAAGTCTTCTGAAAAACAAACAGCTGTGAATGGTCAAGTGTTGCGCGTGTGCTGCGCGGTGCAGCAGTAAGTGGTTTGAAGTGGTTTTTTTAAAAAAACAAACAACACCTTAATTTTCTAGTATAAGAAGCATAAGAAAAATGTCTAGATAGATTATCTTTAGGATACACAAAATTTGATTCTCTTATTTGCCATTTTTCAATCAAAATGTCTCTTAAGTTATTATAAAAATTATCCCAATTACTAGTATATATATATATAAATATATATATATATATATATATATATATATATATATATATATATATATATATATATATATAGAGAGAGAGAGAGAGAGGAGGGTTCAATTGAGAAAAAAAAAAGGTTGAGAATGGGGGAATCATTCTCAGCCACACATTTATTTTGCCGCAAAACCAATGTTTTAAAAACCGGTTTTTTAGTTGAACCGGTATGGTGATCGGTTCCCGGTTCAACCGGTTTAACCGGTTCGACCGCCGGATGAACCGGTTTCTATATTTTTCATGTTTTTTTTTTCCTACACATACATACATATAAAAATTATGAATTTGATGTTTACAAGTTCAAACATTAAAAATACACATAAAAATAAGTTGTAGATGAATCCAAATACATTAAAATAACACATAACCATAAGTTTTAGTGTTTTAAATCAATCCATATACGTCAAAAAGAAAATAAAGTATAATACCGAAACGAAATATAGTTTTTGATGAATACAAACATATCAAAAGAATCTATAATATTTACCATATGTTTTTATTTAGAGAAAACTAAATAGATTTGCAAAAAAATCACCAAAGTTTATTATGTAAATGGTTCTTTTTCATGTGTTTTTATTCGGTTTAACCGGTTTATTTTGACCGGTTCAACCGTTTTTTTCTAAAAACCGGCCGGTTCAATCCGGTTCAGAAATCAATGTAAAACCGGTGATAGTTGAACCGCTCCCTCTTCTGGTTCCTGGTCCAACCGGTTCGACCAGCCGGTTCAAACCGGTTTTTAAAACATTGCGCAAAACATTTAAGCGTACCATCGGAAATGGATAACAGATAAAGATGTGTTTTCCAACCAAATATGTTTCCTTAAACTATGCTAATCATTACCTTAATATACACAAAAACATATTTTTTTTCGTTTATTTTTTATTTTTAGAACGCCATTATTATCGAAAAATTATTTTAAATATATCAAAATTCATAATTTTTTATTCTCTATAAATAGACATCCATATTGATATATACTTTTAAGATAAAATAAAAAATTTATTTTTTTTTAGAGTTTCAGCTCTCGTTATTCATAAGTGAATAAAAAAATATAGCAAATTTTTATTACAGTATATTTATTATTCACTTATGAATAAAACATATGCGTAATTTTTTTTATAGTTTAAGTATCGTTCATATATGAATATGACACGCAATAAAGTTTTCTTACTTAAAATATATTTTTTACATCATCTTTCATCATATATTATATTTATATATGAATAAAACGTGTATTAGTTGTCGCCGTATTTTATATTCATATATGAATAAAACATTTATCAGATTTTTGTTACAGTTAATTTGTTATTCATATATGAATAAGTAGTATAAATGATACTTAAATTGTAAAAAAAAATTAATTATATATTTTTATTCATAAGTGAATAACGAATGTATAGTTGCAAAAATCTGATGCATTTTTATTCATTTATGAATAACGATAGCTGAAAATATAAATATATATATATATATATATATATATATATATATATATATATATATATATTATCTTAAAAATATATCAATATGGATGTCTATTTGTAGAGAATAAAAAATCATGAATTTTGGTATATATTTAAAATCAATTTTCGATATAAATAGCTTCTTAAAAATTAAGAAAACAAAAAAAATTATGTTTTTGTATATATTAAGGTAATGATTAGCATAGTTTAAGGAAACATGTTTTGTTGGAAACACATGTGTATTCCTTATCCATTTCTGCTGGTACAACAAAGGCTTTTGCGGCAAAAATAAATGAGTGGCTGAGAACGATTCCTCTATTTTCAATATTTTTTATTTTCTCAATTGAACTTACCTCTCTCTCTCTCTCTCTCTCTCTCTCTATATATATATATATATATATATATATATATATATATATAGGAATGAGTTCTATGGAAAACAAATAACTAGAGCAACATCTACCGGAACCAATAATCAAATGACACGTGTCTATTTCTTTCTTCACAAGTAATGTATTGTGAAAGTTATTGTGAAAGTGATGTGTTGTCATGTTTTCATTGGTTCAAATATGTGTTGCCTTAATCATTCATTTTCCATATAACTCTTCCCTATATATATATAGAAAGAGAGAGAGAGAAAATAAATTGTTCATTGTTATACCTGACTTTTTCTTTTTTGTTTATTAATTATTTAATAAATAAAAAGGAAAAACTCATGTATAATCAAATCGGATAAATCCCCTATTTAACCTGTAAAAATGATATTTTAAGAAATAGCGCGGAAAAAAAAAATAATAATGACCTTTACAGTGGTATGGTATCATTTTCCTTTCTTTCTATATCTCTTATCTTGTCGATTTCCATTTGTGGAGGAAGGGTTTTTGTCGTTTTTATTTTTCCTTTTTTTCATGAGCTTATGAAATGGCAAGACTCTACCTTGAAGAAACTACATAAATAGTCCCTCAACTATTTTTTATTTGCAAATAATACACTCAACTATTCTTCAAGATTCATATGTTGTTATTTACGAACAAGGGTAAATATAAACTTACATACTCTTACCAATTTATATACATACTCTTACCAATTTATATGATGAGGTAAACCCTTCACCCGTTCATACATCTTTTTTAAATTTCTTATAAAAAATTTACTTATTTATGAATGTAAAAATTTAAAAACCCCATTGAGTTATATAAACTGATAACACATAAACATCCATGCACAATTTGGTAAAAGATTGAATCCTGTAAATAAATTGGTGTCATTTAAAAATCCTACTGAGTTACATAAATTGATAACACATATAAATCATTGGCCCATGGAAATACTCTTTTCATCCCAAATTAAATGAAAAAAATAATAATCTCAAGTCCTCAACTTGACTGTACTGATAATAGTTTGTGTATCAGTCTTGCATATATATAACTATTGGGTATAAGATAAAAACAAACCAAAATCATCTCAATTTCTAATTTTACTTGCATAGAAAGACAACTCTGCTGTGATACTTCGTATATCTTAGAATCATTAGTAGAAGATGACTTATACTTTTAGGTGTATATGGATTGATCTTCAGATTTAAATCCAAAGATTTTCAGAGCTTTCAAGAAAGAAATACTTTGTGGAAGATGACTTATACTTGTACCTTGTACGTCTAACACTTGTAAACATTTCAAGCTTCCTACTTTCTCAGGCAATTTCTTAAGTTGATCACAGCAGCGAAGATCAAACTCCCTGAGATGTTTCAACTTACATATGCTACTTGGAACATCTCTTATCTTGCAATATGTTACACTAAGTTCCTCCAAAGATTCTAATAGCCCAAGATCCTCGGGCAACTTCTCAAAAACATAACACCTTGAAAGAAGTAGAGTTTTCAGGCGTTTCAACATACAAATGCTATTTGGGAGATGTTTGACAAGTGTCAACCGTAAATTTAGCCATTCTAAACTTTCTAAATGGCCAATATCTTCGGGTAATTCCTCTATCGCACAACTTTCAAGGTCAAGGTCTTTTAGATGTTGTAAACTACATATGCTTTGTGGTAGACTCTTGAGGTTTTTGCACCAATTGAGATCTAGAGAAACAAGCTTTTGAAGATTTCCAGTTGATGAGGGTAGTTCTTTGATATCGTTGCTTGAAAAGTTAAGCTTCAACAAACTATGGTTGGAGTGCATTGGAAGTATATCTGGAAACTCCATCATATATAAATAACTTAGATCAAGAACTTGAAGTGATTCCAGTTGTTTGATAAATGAAAGAGATTTTAATAGTATGCATTCACTTAAGTCCAAACAGACTAGCCTTGTTAGAGATCCAATGGGCGCATGAAATTCAACCAAATGACAACAGTTTGCAAGATTTAACTTCTCGAGATTAGGAAGTAAGCCACAATCAAGGGTCCTCAAATGTGAATAACTGAAGTCAAGGAATTTGAGATTTTTAAGAACCTATCACAAGCAAGAAAGAAGAAAAAGATTAATATTCCTGTAATAACTAAGATGTATGGCATTAAATGAATCAATCAACTATTCTACCTTTCTTTCTCCATCTTCCCATAGTTGTATAATTATGCTTGAAGAAATTTGAAGTGAAACTAGATTATTTGCTTGAAATGTTTTTGGTAAAGAACAATGAGGGAAACGTCGCCAACTCAGAAATCGTAACGCATTTGGTAAGTTTTGGCCAACTCCAATATTCACCGGCCAATCCCGAGTGTCCGAATCCACATGAAGAAATCTAAGATTCTTCATGTTTCCGAAACCATTTGTAAGAATTTCATAACAGGGACGCTCATTATCACCGCTTGAATTGATTTGAATTGCTATAGCTCTTGTCGCTTCTGTAACCTGTAATCCAAGGAAACTGATTATTAGAGTTGATTCATAAGTAATTAAAGTGAGTTAGGTGTTGTTTGTTTTTTCGAAACAAAAATCCGTGAAGTCTGCGGACCACCTCTGCAATCCTCTGTAGCAGAAGAGGTGTAACAAACGACTACAGTCCATAATAAGAAGCATGTTTGTTTTTTAACGTCTGCAGACTGCTGCAGTAAACTGAAATTTAAATAAACTAATTTCATAAACTGAAAATAGTTTTCAACACCGAAATTTAAATAGTTATAGTCGTAAAACATTGAAAGAGTACTAAAAAGAACATGTAAAAAAACAAAAGTATAAAACTTTGAAAAAAAACTTACAAAAATATAAAAGAAGCTAACAACTTTATTCTAGAAAAAAACTAATTTTATAAAACATAAAAAAGAAAATAATAAAAAAAAATTAAGAAAGAATTGCAAATGATGTCTACAAAGTTCGTAAAAAATTACACATGTTAAAAAAAATGAAATTGAAACTGAAAATATTATTAACAGAAACGCTAAAAAAATTTTAAAAAAATTGAAGTTTTTTAAAAAAAAATCAAGTTCAAAAAAAATTGTGGAAACTAAAATAAGAAATTGTATCAAATCCGTAAATAAAATTTTAAAAAAATCTAAGTTTTAAAAAAAAAAAAAGTTATACCAAAATTCTAAAAAAACAAATAAAAAAATGAAAGTTGAAGAGGTTTGAAGAGGTAAGTCAAGTGTTGTGCCATGCAGCACACACGCAGAGGTTTTGCAGTCTAAAGTCTTCTAAAAAAACAAACTGCTACGAGAGGGTAAGTGTTGTGCGTGTGTTGCGTCGTGCAGCAAAAAGTGGTTTGAAGAGGTTTTTTTTAAAAAAAAAAACAAATAACACCTTAGTTTTCTCCACATTGTAAGTAAAATTGATCCTTACCAGGTCCTTAGCGAATACATCTTCAATCTCCCCTCGAATCCACAATCGGCTATGTCTTATGGGCTCATTTGGGTCCGAACGACGAGCAATATTCCGGCCCATTTCCTCTATATGGTCATGCATGCCTAACTCCATATTCGGTGAGATAGTTATGAGAGATTTTTGCTCAAGAACTCTTAAGCCATTCCTAGCGCGAAATCCACAACTTTCAAGTGCTCTAATTGCTTTGTCTTTCTTCCAACCTTTTAGTAAGCATGCAACATCTAAGAATATTTCCTTGTAATCATCCTCTAGGCCGGTATAGCTTAATTCTAATTTTTCGAGCGTTTCTTTCAATGGAATTGTTTTTAGTCTTTCTATTGCATCTTCCCATTCGAGCTCATTTTGCCCGCAGAGAAACGAACCCAAAACTCTAATCGTTAAAGGAAGACCAGCAGCATAATGTACAACTTTGAGTGATAGCTCTTTGTACGATTGAATCGGAATATCTCTACCAAATGCATACCTACTCAATAGGCACATTGCTTCATCTTGTGATAACATATTGACATCACGAATACATGTCACTCCATGTGCTACAAGAACTTGCTCATCTCTTGTTGTGATGATAATTCTACTTCCTGGTTTAAACCAATCAAGCCCACCAGCTAATGCTTCCAGCTGGTCTAAATGATCCACATCGTCTAGAATAAGAAGAACCTTTTTACTACACAGCATCTTTTGTATTAAGCTTTTCCCCTCATGAACACTCCCTATGGTGTAACTTCTATTATTTAACACATTGAAAAGTACTTGTTCTTGCAACGATCGCAACCCAAACATTGATGATTTTGAAACTTCCCTAACATTCTCAACAAAGCTTTTACCTTCAAATGAAAAGCATATTTTGTCAAAAACTGCTCTCACCAAAGTTGTCTTCCCACCACCTCCAATCCCCTTGATACCTATCAAGCGAACATCTTCAATGCCCATTTCCATTAATGAAACAATATCCTTTACCCGGCTCTCCATGCCTATTAGCTTTCTGTCGACTTCCAAATTATTGAATCGTAACTCGAGTGAAATCTTTTTAACAATTTTATTGATGACTTTAGCTTCATGCCTGCACAATAAAGTAGAGTCAGTTAGCTTGCTAACTATTCACATGAGATGCTCCATGCTCAATATTGCATTCTTCATCATTGAAATAGTCGATTTTGGTTAGAATTTATAAAACATGAGATCCCTTGGATGACCCTTTTGCACATAGATTAAACAGAAACAAAGCAAAAAATATTGTTGAGACATGATTAAAGAATTACCCATCAGCAGTGTTCCTCAAATCCCATCCAGCCAGATTGGATGCTTCTCTCAAAGCTTCTCTCCACTTCTCTACCTTCCCCTCGTTGTTATGTATGGAAAAAGCTTCTCCAACTCGTCCCAGTTGTTTGCGAACTTCAGAGGGATCCACATCGTAGAACACAGGGTAAGCAATTTGTTCAATCACCTTCTGGCACTCCATAATCTTCACAAGCTCATCCAAGCACCAAGTGGAAGATGCATAGTTCTTTGAGAACACAACAATGTAAAATTTTGATTCTTCAATGGATTTCAAAAGCTCATCGTTGATCTTTTTTCCTTTCTCAAGTCTCTCATCATCCTTGAAAGTGTGAATACCTTGAATTTCTAGAGCAGCATAAAGATGATCAACAAAATTCTTACGGGTGTCTTCCCCTCTAAAACTCAAGAACACGTCATACTTATAGCTCTTCTGAATAGATACCTTTGAAGAAGAAGCCATTGAAGGTATCCTTGACAGATCCTGTTAATTAATCGAATCAAATCTTTGTTAAAGCAAAGTTTTCCTATAATGAAAAAGAAGCTAAAAGTTAAAAGTTAACAACTAACAAATCTCAGTTAATACCAACAATTAATTATTAAAAACTAACAAATCGCAATTGCAAACCTTACCTAAAACTTACTACCCACAATTAAGAATTAACATCTAAAAAGGTTTAACTATGAATAGTTTGCAATAAAAGGCCTATTAACAATTAACATATAATTTCAAACTAGAAGAAATTGAATATGTGTACCTAATTAAAGAGAGCCCCGAGAGCAGCAGAGAAAGTCAGAAAGATAGACCAAGAACAGTAAGAGAGAGAGAGAGAGAGAGAGAGAGAGAGAGAGAGAACAATATACATTTAAGCAATGTAGTAGGTGGCGGCAGCAACCCAAGATTGTGGATCCACATGTAAGGTCAACATGATGCGTTTGCTTGAAAAATAGCTGTGAAACGAATTACAAGAAAATCTATATGTTTATTATGTACTCAAAGTCAAACCATCTTCTATTCATACGTAAAATAAATAAAAGTCCATTATACACCAACCAACGTTTTATTTTTATTATATTATTGGACGAATAAATTACAAGAATTCTATATGTTTATCACGATTTTTAGGTTTAGTCTAATTATGTTATATACTTATATTAATTAAACCACTTTAGCAAATATTTTACATGCCATTTTAGTATATAGCTATCACCTTTTGCACAGCGCCACTTCCTAAAACATAAGGTATGTAAATCAATTAACATCAGCGATAGAAAAGTAGGGTATTATTTCTTCTACCGTTTGGAGCTGGGTGTCATGTTTGCATGTGCTATTACATTATATGAAGTAAATTTGCAGGTGTTGATGTAAGATACCTGACCTTGTAAATTGTAAGGTTCATTCTTTTAAACATGGCATCCGAATAATGATGCACTTCTCTCCATTTGTTTTGTTACTTAACCGAGCTTGGTAATGGCTTCATCCTCATGCCAAAAAACCAATGAAGACATTGATGTTATGGACGAGAACATAAATGATGACATGCCTGATAGATTCTCTATGTATTTCAAAGCAAATGAGTTTAAAACGACTCAATAAATATAAGGATCCTTTGTTGAGCATACAGCTGTGTGAAAAGAGCACATTGTGGAATTCATTCCCAAACAGGGAGAGATTACTTCAAAATGATGAAAAAGAATACATGCAATCGAGCAATATGTGTGTATGGGGGATTTAATCGTGCATTCTTGTGAATTCTTAGAGATGTTGGAGTTCATTGAAAAGATGCCTTATAACCCAATGCTGCTATATGAGGTTCTTTATTGGGTGCATCTAGAATCCATTTAAATCATGAAATGGTAGAGAACATGCTGCAAGATCCTTTCTTGAAATGGAACCCCGAGAGTTCAAGAAATTATATATTATTATCAAATATTTATTCAATGTTAGGAAAATGGGAAGATGCATTGAGATGAAAGAGAGGGGTTACAAAGCTCCCAGATGTAGTTGGATTGTGGTTGATAGGAAAGTGTATAGCTTTTATGTTTTTGAAGATAATTCGTATCCTTTTATGGATTTAGGTTTGAGAAAGATTGAGGATGGGAATACAAAACATATCTAACCGATTGTCATTAATGTCAAAAACATTCATCTGACTCGCCTACCGGTGAATCTATTATAAAGCTGGCCCGAAACCCTAGTTAGGGAATTTCCTTTTCCAAAATAATAAACAATGTATCTATATCTATTATGCATTTATGCATTTAAACTTCTATAATATCAAATTCAACAAATATGCAAATATATATATCATGCCCAATTGCCACTTGTTTTTCATCGTCAACAACTAGTTAACTACCACAAATCCGACCTACCAAGCAAAAGTAGTGTTTCCGTGTACGAATTCCAAGTGGAGAAACTCCTTATTCCACCAATCTCAAGAGTAGTGAAGCTTTGTGAGTTAGGCTCATATACCACAATTTCACTTTCTCCAAGACAAACATCTTTCACTTCCATTATAGGTGTGCCACTCTTCCTGAGTCCTAGAAACCTAATTGACCTATATTGTTGTGCAGTAATGCTGAATAGCTTTGTAAATGATTTTTGAACACCATTCTCCATCATCCATAAAGATACAGAACACATTTCAAATATGACAAGAGATTCCCTTAACTTAGAAATAGACACCTTAGTGGGAAGGCGGAGTGCTAAACTATCTGGGAGGTCTATCACTTCAAAAGTGTCATTAATCATATCAAATGACAAAATCAGATTAGAAGTCAATCTACTCCAACTACTACCATCTTCATCCATCAGGTGCACACCAGACCAATATATAAACCTATCAATAACTTGGACATCCCCTCTGACTCTGACTGATTTACTCGGCACATTGCTAGAAGAAGACAGTCTTTTCCATTTCCCTGAACTCAATGTATAAACCATAATCTTGCTAATGTTGCTAAAGTTGTGGAATCATCACGATCTTAGGATCATTAGTAACAGGACAAACGCCAAAACCAAAAGCTGATTCATCTACGCAATTGTACATATCAAACGGATTCACAGGCACAGCAATAGCAATCGATTTTCTGATTGAAGGATTCCAAAGTACAACCATCGGCTCTCCAGAATGAGATTCATAATACCCATACAAGCACACCAACCCGTTACAGCTACCGACCATTCTTGACCTTGTAAGCAGTTTAATGGAGGGGGGAAGAGTTGGAACAAACCTCTGTCGGGGGAAAGTGTCATCATCGACGATACAAACATAGTGTGGCTTCCTTCCTACCAGATACCTTACAAACAGATGTTGCCGCTGATCTTGGCTAACGGTATGAGCAGCAATAAAACGAGCGCTGTCGATTAAACACCTCCATGCTTTGCACGCACATCTAAACCGAACCAATGATTTTACAGGAAGCCTTCTCATGATTTCCTCTTGTACATGAAAACAAATTTCGCCCGACATTTTGATTTTGGGTGCTGATGGGTTTTGACTTGCTAGCTAGGGTTTGGTTTGGTTTGGTTTTTATAAACGGAGAATTGGATTTGGATACGTATGAAATTTGACATTCATCTATCCATATTGTTAGTTAGAGGGTTTTATTGATTTTTCATTTAATTGGTTTTTAACATCTTTAAATCAATCGTAAACCAAATTAAATAAATTCAGTTTAATTGGTTGTTTGGTTTATGGATTACATCAAATAAAATTTCACATGAAAAAACAAAAATATTTTGGATTTCTAAACCGTTCTAACTAGTATTAACCAATCAAAATCGACCAAACTTTTATAAAAACTTTAACTCACAAAAATAAAACTACATCCGCTTCAAAATGGATTGAACCATTTGGAGTTTGTTTTTTTTTCTAAGATCATCCATATCAATGCAATGTAATTGCTCTTTTAAATATATGACGTAAGATTTTGTAATCATCTATACATCAATGTGATGTAATATCAATCATTTAAAAAAAACCACACTGTCACACCAACAATTTATTTATATTTATCTTAACTTATATATTAATTATATACAAAAATTGATTATCCATTAAAATATAAATGTGAACAGATTTACTTATAATTAAATCATAAATAATAATTATAAAAAAATAATAATAATAATTTTGATTGTATATTTTAACACATTTATTTGTAAATGATAAATTAAATAATGAAATGTATTAATTGAATATGAAAGAAAGATGTTTAAAGAGATGTTTAGGTCAATAATGAAATGACATTTTAGTAGGCTTTGTTAATACTTCAAAAAAGAAGGACGATGTGGCTTTGCTAAAACTATTTGCAAAGTGGCTATGCAAATGCATGTGGTTGCTCTAAGTTGTAAGGCGTTAGAGAAAACATTCGTGATCGTAGTTGCGAAAATGGTTAAGTTTAATCAAAAGGATTTTGAGTGGCTCAACGCTAACGTAGATGTTGAATAAACTTACATGAATTATAAGGAAAATAGTTTACCAACGAATATAAAGCAAAGTAAGTAAAATGCTTGAATCTTAACAGCTTGCATATAGTGTATTTTCTTCTTCCAAAAAAAAAAGTTTTATTTAAAAATGTTTAGATATGTTTTGAGGTTATTATGATTTTAAAATTTGATAATGAATTTTGGGTTAATAACTAATTTATGTAATGGGTTATTGATTTTAGAAACTTATCCTCATAGGTACTCTTTTGCATATTAAAATAAAATAAAGAAATCGACATAACTATGGACCTTGCTAAAGCCAAAGTTGCATTGGTCGTGGGTGTTTGGTATAACTTTTTAAAATAGCTCATTAGAGCATCTCCAATGGTTAACCTATACTATGATTTAATATCATTGACACCTCATCATTCCATTACAATTAACCTCTAATTAAATGGCATCTCCAATGGTAAGCTCTCCCAATAATTTTTTTCTTTAAATTTAACTATTCTATCATTATTTATGCTTTATTATCAGTATTTGATACAATTAATCCATCATTTGTTTAAAAAGTTTGCCAAATTAGTGTGTAGGAACTATTGAGAGGCATGAACGGAACAAAACTCAAGATTTTGAAGGCTTATATAAAGAGGGAGAGAGAATAATGTGAAGAACAATCACAATTCATAGCTAAGTAAGTTTTGTTTGTTTCTGTACCGATTTCACCCTATCAATTGATGTTTCCTATTCTGAATTTTCTTTTAATAGATTGCGAGTTATTAGCCGAAATTATGAGGTTGCTTGATTTGGGGTCAATTGTTTATGTCAAGGATCCAAGCATGTATGTTTTTTTATTGTTTGAACTATTTATATAAATTAGTTCCTATTGATCATCTGTGTATCATTGTTAATTACAGTCTGATTGGTTTCTTTTAACTTTTAGATATATAGCCTTTGCAAGTGATTTTGAAACTGGTTTAACAAGATTAAGTACTTTTTTATAAACTTAATGCTGAGCAGTTTCTTTTATCTTTTGAAATGGACCTCTACAACTTTTTGGTCCCAGTTTAACCAAGGCCACGTTGGACCACACATTTGAATTCTCTTAGAAGACATGGAACTTTGATTATGATATTTGGATTCATAATTTCCTGACTGGTGTTTTTTGATGTATTGTAATTATGTTAGTTGTTTCTATATTATAAATTATTATCTTTCTCCTTTTACAATGTGTATAGGTTGTATTCTCTTATCAATGCTGCTATAATAAACAAATTAATTAAAGTAAGTTTCTGTTTTGCATCTAAGAATCTGATTATGGAAGTTTAATTTGGCAGGATGATGGTAATCAGAGTTAAGACATGTTTTTTTTTGCACAGTGTAACAATGGAAAGTAAAGCTAGACATGTTTTTGTGTAGAGTGAAGGAAAGTCATTAGTGGTTCATATTGAATATGTGTTCCCTATTTGATTTGTGCATATGCATGTTTTAAACTGAAATAAATGTATACTTCAAATGAAAAATATATATTTTTCTTAATTTCCAGGAATTGTATTAATTAATGGGAAGCCCGATGATAGTATGAAGAAGGAAGAGATTTTTGCTTTGAACATCTACATTAGCAACTCCATTCAAGGCAAAGTATTTAGCAATTTCCAGTAAGCAGATGTGGTATGGGTTAACAAAGACTAATTGAGTACCTATATCATCAGAGACATAAACTAACTGTGACTTGATTATCAAAAAATTATGTTTCTCTAATTTTTTTTTTCTTTAAATTTACACGTTTATCTTTTATTTGACATCATTTGGTCGAATACACACAAGAACATGTACGCTAAGCATATAAACAAACTCAATGGAGTACAGAGCAATGTTTGTCTCATTGTCTGGCTCAAGAAATTCTGTTCCATTAAATGTATAGTCCCTGAACCAATTCCTTTCTATTTAGCAACATTAATCCGCTATGTAAGTCTCCGTCTGTTTTTGTTGGATGATTCTCTTCACTTGTGACCTCATCAACTTTAGGATTTCGTATAATTTTAGAAAATCTTATTTTTTTATGATTTTTTGGTTCTTTTTTGTTGGCGTTATAATTTTAGCATTGTTTAAATAGAAATCTAAACATTTTTTTATTTAATACCATCTAGGTTGATCAATATCAGAGTGATCCTTTCTCTTTCTAAATAAATATTAAGACTTTTAAATTGGTAAAGAAAAGAACTAATAAAAATTGGGTTTTTAGTAGTAAGCATATTTTACTTTCACAAAAAATAAGAAATTTATCTTAATTTTTTTAAGTGATTGTATTTGTAACAAAAGTTGAAGTTGTTAACTAGACAATTCGCAAATCATGTAGTTAGTTGAAGTTCAGGTTAATCACTTAACTTATGTTGTTGTCAACAATTAAGTACTTTAACATTTTAACTATTTAACTTATGTTGCTTTCCTTAAATATCACACGACAGTTAAAATTTAAATTTATCTATTAAGAAGCATGAAAAGAAAATAACTTATAAAAACAATATTGGTGCTATAATAATAGGAATATTACTTATCAAGACATTTGATTTGTATTATATGGATAATAATATTAGAATGTCATAATAATGATTTATAACTCTATTTTATAACACATTTATCCTTATCTTCTTCTCATTTGAATAATACTAAAAAATAGCATTAAGATAAGCCAATTACTAATAATGATTCTGCTTTGTTTTAAATTCTTTGTATAATTTGTAAATTGTTTTCTTTCCTACTGCTGTATTTTGTATTTCGCTAATAAAAACATAATTTGCTTAGGTTTAACCTTATTTGGGCTATTTTGCCTCTGATATTTACTGATATCTGTTGGGTTGTTTTCTCATACCCATGTAGCATTATAATGGTTTTCATTGCCCAAAAGTATGATGCTATTTTATTTTAGAATTTTTATAAAATAATTTCATTTTACATATGTCAATGTGACTACCTGTATTCAGTATTCAGGTAACTCATTTACAACAAACTTAATTTTCTGAGTTTGTTTTAGGATCGTTATGAAATAACTTGAGTTTGTTTTAGGACTATTTTGTAGCATTTGGACCATTTTGCCCCTGATATTTGCTCATCAGTTTTTACTTCTGTTTTAATATGGGTGATCAGTTATCTATTTGATAGGAAAATGAGTGAAGATCATGCGTAAGTATAGGAGAGTTTGTAGTTGAAAGATGGCGGTCAATCTTAGGAAGCCACTTATGGATGATTTACACTTCTATTAGTAACAAAACATGAAGAATGAGGTTCAATCCATTGTTTTAGTAAATTTAATGAATGCTTATATGTAAATGTTGTACTTTTATACCATCAAAGTAAACAAGGTGGCGGTTCAATTTGACTATTTTTGTTAAAAATTTTAAACAAATACCATTTTTTTGTTTTTTTTACAAGGACCATTTTCGTTGATTTTTTTTAAACATTGATCATTTATGTTAAGAGATTTTTTTTGTTTTTTTGTCACTTGTATGGTGTGTATTGCATGAAAGGTAACATACTTTGATTTTATTGTTTACTATAAATTTACATAATTATTAGTTTATTAAATTTATATGTATAAGTTGGCATCCTACTTCCTAATTATGTCGTATTGTATGTAAGTTTGTTGTAAATCGAAAGTAGGTTACTATAAGTTTACTAATTTTCAAAGTCATTGTGGCATACTATATAATTTTACATAATTACCCTTTTATTAACAATAAACTAGATTATAACAACCTATTTTCATTTAGTGGCAGTCTACTTTACTTTAATTTAACGTATTAACATCATTCCATTTAAGCATTTATTTTGATTATCTTACTATCAAAGTTGCATGTTAGAAGTATGACTAGGAAATGAATAAAGCTAAAAGAGTAATCTTGGTTGAAATAATTAACTTTTGAATTATAAGTTCATACAACTTTTTATTAGTTTGATTTACGTTAAGAAGGACTATATGATCATTTTATATTCATTATGCTTTATGTTTTACTATAAATTGAGAATAGATTTATAGCCTAAATAGTATATCTTTTTTTTAAAAGAAAAAAACATTATTATTAATAAACAAAATAAGAACAAAGAACCATAATTAAAGTACCGATCCAAGGTAAATGACTTACTAAATATATCCTTATTATATCTAAATTTACATGAATGGTCCCTGCAATTTCAAGTTTAATCTAATCGCTTTTTTTTTCATCCTAATAAGACTTAATGATAGCTACTTCTCATTGAATATGGCTTACCCTCTTATATGTGTAAATGGATTAAGTCTTTCAAATACTTACAAATTATAAAGTTCTTAAAGAAATACAATATTACAATTCATAAGTTTTCTAAATTAATGTTATATTATTTTATTACATAATTAAATTTTTAATTCTATTTAAAATTAACACCCGTGGGTTCCACGGGTTTTAACCTAGAATATATATATATATATATATATATATATATATATATATATATATATATATATATATATATATATATATATCATGCCAAATTGCCAATTGTTTTTCATTGTCAATGACTAGTTAACTACCACAAATCCGACCTACCAAGCAAAAGTAGTGTTTCCTTGTACGAATTCACAATGGAGAAACTCCTTATTCCACCAATATTCCTGAGTCCTAGCACTATAATTGACCCATATTGTTGTGAAATAATGGCGAATAGCTTTGTAAATGATTTTTGAAGACCAATCTCCATCATCCATACAGATACAGAACACATTTCTTCTAGGCTTTCAAATATGACAAGAGATTCCCTTAGTTTAGAAATGAACACCCGAGTGGGAAAGCAGAATGCTAAATTGTGTGACAACCCAAGAGTTTCCATTCTATAAAACCATCCACAGTAGGTGAAGTCAAATCCATTCTGCTAACTTTCAAACTTTTGAGATAAGTTTGAGCATTTCAGGATTTACACTTAAGGAGATATCAGGAGAGAGGTTGCACTAGGGTATTGTGCAACTCTGTTTTTCCAAAGCTCATTCATATTAGAATTCAATCCTTGAATAAAATATTTTCTGCCAAAAACCCTAGGGGTATATATATGGTTCTTGACCATATTTATTCATTAGTTGCATTTCCAGCTAGAGAAAAGCCGATTTCTCTCTCATGGATCTTTGCCCGATCACCCCGGATTGTAAGTATTTCAATCTAGAGTGTATATAAGTGTGTTATACGCCTTAATAACATGAAAATCAAGCCAAAACACCAAGGAAATGGTGTTCACGGCCCAAGATCTTCTTGGACCTTAAACACTAATTTTAAGGGCCAAAGTGTGCCCAATGTCCCTCCAAGCCTTGGAACTAAACCTAGAAACTATCATGACATGTTTAGACCACAAAATCATTAAGAAACAAAGGCTAGAAGTGAGTTCACGGCCAAGGATGTTCTTGGGCCGTGAACTTCATTTTAGGGTGCCAAAATGCGCTAAATGCATTCCATAAGCCAAGAGACAAGCATAGCACTTTACCTTGATGTGTCTAGGAACCAAAGCAACCAAAATACCAACACCCATAGGTGTTTACGGTCGCAAGCACATGACCAAATGGTCCATTGGCCGTAAACTCAAGATAAGGGTGTTTTGATGCCACAAACACTTCCTACGGCTTAGGCTTGAATTTAGAATGCTTCCTTATGACCTTTAGGACCCTCATAAGCATAAATGGCCATGAGTTTACGGTAGTAAACTCATTTGGGCCTTGAACTCCTCAAAAACTCCAAAGAAGGTGGTCTTTCTCATCCTAGGTTAGAGCTAATGTCCCTAAATCATTCCCTAGCCTTCAAATTTGCATTCCCACATGAGTAGCCATGAGTTTACGGCCGTAAACTCCCTTAGGCCGTGAACTCATGGTAGTAAACTGATGTGAGTGCCTTTATACCTTCCTATGTTGAATCACATGTGATTCCAACACTTGGTCAAGGTGTTTCCTAGTAAACTCATTTGGGCCGTGAACACCCCAAAAGTGCTAATGTCCCTAAATAATTCCCTAGACTTCAAACTAGCAATAACCCTTGAGTAACGATGAGTTTACGACCGTAAACTCCCTTGGGCCGTGAACTCATGGTAGTAAACTCATATAAGTGCCTTTATACCCTCCTAGGTTGAATCACATGTGATTCTAACACTTGGTTAAGGTGTTTCCTAGTCCCGGAAGGTGTTTCCTTTCATATAGTTGTTTATAAACACTATATTCATGTCATTATGTGTAATTAAATATCATTTAGGAGTTATTGTGTCTCGGAACTTCATTCGTGGAACTTCTCATCCGTACGCGCATACCCGTTTGAATCACCCATATCAGGTGAGTTCATACCCCGTAATGAATCTTTTAACTATTTTAATTGTTTTAAAGGGGGGGGGGATACAAGTTGAACACAATGATAATTGTGTAATTATTTGTTGTTAAACATTCTTTCAAAATGCTACTTATGTTATTTATAAGTTGTTAAAACATTTCAAAACTCTTCTAAAGGTTATGTTACTTTATAGTTATACAAAACTCCATTTTAAAGTATAAGCATAACTTTGTAGATAAATGAGTCTTTTTCAGTAACAGTCCAGTTAGAGCATTAGTAAACTATTATAGGTATAGTTTAGGAGAATGCTATTCATTACTTCTAGCACAATGAAGCACACAAAGAGTCAGAACAGAACAGAACAGAACAGAACAGAACATAACTAAAAAGTTAATTTGCTATAGCATGACAACACGCAGACAGGGTCTAAATTTAATGTGAATTACACGGCATGCATGGATTTACTCGGGTCGCGTTTGGTTCCCTCAATCTCCATATATGAGAGCGGGTTAGTAGGGGTTCTAGCTTTCACATTATGACCGTAATAAAACACACATATGTTTTTAGGTAGATAGTACCTTCGTATGTCATTATAAACGACATCAGGGTACTCATTTCTCCCATTACTTTCATAAAGTGTCGGTAACACTTGAAGGTTAATCTATTCTCTATTCGAGATAGGTTATAAACTAGGGAGAATGTACTTTACAGTTGACAATAACAGTAGAGTCTTGGTAGAAGACTGCTTTCATAACAGTAGAGTCTTGGTAGAAGACTGCTTTCAAAACAGTCGAGTCTTGGTAAAAGGCTACTTTTAAGAGTGAGGACCATGATGCTAACCTTATGATTCCGTAATGTATAAACTACAGGATACATATATGTTAAGTAGATTCTGACAGCTAATAGGATGTGTGTTCTTCGCTGTACGTCCTGTTCCCGTTGGATGTGGGTTTACACCGAGGTCACCCAATCTATTATCTACCCAAATCTATATATATTTATGCTTAGTATACATTAAGTCATCATAAGGCTACCAGGTATGGATCAGGTCATAGGACACAGAGTCAATGCATAGTTTTCTAGTACAAAACTTTCGTTTCAAAGTCGGTACTTTTGGATATACAAAACTAGTGATTTCCCAGTTAAGGGCTTAATCCATTTTATTAAGCCAGTACAGTTTTAAAGACTTTAAGTGAGTTAACTCTATAATACCTTAGTTTATACACCATGTTTATATATAAGACTAATATCCGACAGCTAATAGGATGTGTGTTCTTCGCTGTACGTCCTGTTCCTGTTGGATGTGGGTTTACACCGAGGTCACCCAATCTATTATCTACCCGATACCAAATTATATATAGCAGTATAAACAAAGCTATTATAAAAGTAATCACCATAGTCAATATTTTATTATAAGAAATATAGGTTTCTTAAAAGGAACTCTCCATTAGACATAAAGGAACCATTACAAATAACTCCATGAGTAACAAGTGAATACCCCAAGGTTATATATGACAACGATCTAATAACCAATGGAATATGTGCTATCCGCCTTACTTATTGTACCCCGTCGGGTTGTAGGTTGAGGGCAGATACGCATAATTGATTGTTTGTTTACTCCAAGTATATATAACTTGTACCCACTTATTACGCATAGAAAGGCTTGTAGTGTCATTTTACTCAACTCCCATTTTAAGTAGGAAATATATGATTTTCTAGAGGAACAGGCAAACTTTACAAAACCACACCTTACAGCTTACAGTACTTTACATATATATTTTAAACCACATTTTTACAGCTTACTCACATCACTAAAATCTTATGAACTCACCAGCTTAATTAGTGATCAACTCTTTCAAATAACTTGTATTCTTAGGAGACTATTAGACAGGTGCTTGTGCTGGGACTTCAGAAGATGGAGCGTTATAGCTTCAAGTCTTCTTTTGTTATTTGTTTATGACTTCTATGTTTTGTGAACACATACATTGTAAACACTTTCTTTCTAAATGAAATGGTTGTTCGTTACTTGCTTACCATATACATATCTCGTGATACTTGACATGACGCCCTCCACCTCGAACGTTTCCGCCGTTCCGGTTTTGGGGTGTGACAGATTGGTATCAGAGCATTGTTTATAGTAAACTAAGTATATCAACTGATAAAAGATATACGTCTATAAATACAATGGGGCTTAAGTGCTCTAGATAATGATATATTTTAGAGTATAACTTCAAGTTATAAAAATATACCTACTTGCTCATACATGTACATAATAGAACTAGGATCACGAGGAGAACAGAACTAAAAGTATTTAGAGGTTGGACACTTTCGTCAACCTGAACAGTTATGTAATCATAGCTAGGATAAATATAGCCTGATCAACTATATTCATTCAAGATGTGACCAACATGTGTTTGGGAATGACGTGGTGTTGCAACAGGGTTAAAACTTACCAGAACACCAGTCAAGAGAACGCCAGAACAAGTACAGTTAGAGTTAGAGTACTATGGGAGTATTCTATGATACGATAGCGCGATAACAAGTCTAGAACGTAGCAAGTACATTACGTTAGGATACTATGGGAGTATGTTACTCCAGATACATAACTTATGTGATAACTTAAAAGACCCTTGCAGATAGGTCTATAGTCCTACAGGGTATATTCATAAATTTTTATATATAATCAAGACCTTATAGACATAGAATCTGTGACCAACGCTTCGCTATCCATTCCTTTTAAGGAAGTAGTGTTGAGGTGGGATCAATTGTTCGAAGGTCTATTTGATCTTCAATTATATACAATACAAACTGGTGTACCTTGTACAATTATAGGAAGATTTCGTAAGGATCACCCCATAAAGTTACCTTAAAGCTCATAGATTCTTTAGTCACTTTCATTCTCGCACGACAAGCCCAGATAAACGTAACCACTTCCTCATAGTAGACAACAGAAGAGTTCAGAAGGAACAAGGAAAAATTCATGAGAAGATTTCAAGGAAAGGTCAGCAGAAGTAACCAAAACGTCTTACGCGTCACACTAATAAATATTAACTAGGTTAATTTATCGAGCGAGTGGAAACACTGCTCACATTACATGTGTTAGAATTATTTTCTTACATGCAGCTGGTAACAGCTATTCAGGAAACAAATATTCATTCGAGGATAGTTATTTCAAATTCATAGAGTTTATTAGGTATAGACTCATTTATGAATTGTTCCTAGAACCCTGTGGAAGTCAGGACCCGATACATCTAGAACTAGGATAACCTTGTCTTTTCAGTTTTCGGCTTGTGTCTGTTGCTATAGACTTATTCCGTCTCATCTTTGTTTTATTTTAGCAAATATGCCTCCTCGCAGATCACCCAGACACGCTATTCTGATAACTCCAATACCTTCTCCACAAATCGATGCAGCAACTCTGAACGTTGTAGTGGTCGTGGCTGTGGCAACAACCATGGCACAATATCACCCCATCAGTACAGGTGGACGTGAAACGCCTACTGATTCTACTCAAGGTGAGGTCCCGGTGCACCAGGGAGAGTTCTCCTACAAGGACTTCATCATATGCCAACCATTGTCCTTTAAAGGGACTGAAGGAGTCATTGCCCTCCTGCAATGGTTCGAGAAAACAGAGTCGGTCTTCGAAATCTGTTTATGCCCAGAGGGAAGCAAAGTGAAGTTTGCTGCCTGCACCTTCGATGGCAAGGCCCTAACATGGTGGAACAGCCATGTAAAGTCACTTACCCTATCAGTAGCAAACTCAATAGGTTGGGAAAGCCTAAAAGAGTTAATGCCGGAAGAATATTGCCCGTTAGGCGAGATTCAAAAGCTGGAACAAGAGCTGTGGGATCTCACTATGGTCGGCTCAGAAATAGTGACCTACACCGACCGGTTCAGCGAACTAGCAGCTCTATGCCCCGAGATGATTACCTCGGAGAGCAAGAAGATAGAAAGATACATTTGGGGTCTGACTGCTCCGACCCAAGGAAATGTGCTGTCTTCTAACCCAGCCACGTTCGCTAGTGCTAAACGTCTGGCTCAGCGACTCATCAATCATGGAGTCCGCCACAGCGTAAAAGTCCCTATTCCCGAGTCATCAAGGGGAGAGGACTATAATCAGGAGTCGGAGAACAAGAGAAAGAAGAAACGAACAACACAAGACGCCCCACAAGAGCAACAAGCGAGTACTATGTACGCCGCAACGACGCCTACTGCTTCAGCATCTGCCAGTCGTTATGCTGGAAACCTTCCAAAGTGTGGAAAATGCAATTTTCACCACACTGGAGTGTGCCGGGAAATGCAGTGTCTAAACTGCCACAGAAAGGGACACACAGTCCGTTACTGCAGGGCACCGGCTCAGCCGATCTCCCAAGTCCCAGAGCTGATGTAGACCAAGCCTGTTATGGCTGTGGTGAGACTGGATACAATCAGAGGGACTGCCTGATAATCAAGAACTCAGGCGCGGATGGACGTATTCTGATGATCACCGCGGGAGAATCTACCCCGGAGTCGTTGACGAGTAGTGGTACGTTTTCAAAATAGTATTTACTTTTAAAATTAATTTATATTCATATAAAATTAAAATTTGGGGATGACACTTAAAAGTAACTATAACAACTCACATGATGAAATAGGTCGTAATATTCAAAAGAACTAAAAGATCCCTTAGAGAAGCTATTATGACTCACCATATACATCAGGGTTGTGCGCAACTGAGATGTTGCGGACTAAGAGTGAGTGACTCCGCTTAGACCCCTTTCCTTAATTGGTTGAGGATTTAAGGCAGAGATACTCAGTCGACTGCCTGGCTTATCTTAAGTATTCACAACTTGTATATGACGAGCAATGGTAGTGGTACCATGAGGGATGATGGTATAAAAGTATCCCTTCATTAAGTAAAGCACTTTTATTTGTATGTATGCGCACGTAGCGGTACGATGCATAGGAGTTTTAATTTCAAAATAGAAAACAGGAAACTCGAGAACAGTTACAAGGGGTACATTGTTGAACATACTAGGAGTACAGTACCAAGCATAACAGGGATGCATCGTCGTTTATCAGACATTTCTTTCATTTGACCAAAACTTCGTTCGGTATAGAGTCCGTTGTTTTCTTTCGTCATGAGTTGGCGTGGTCCTCACCATACTGAGTTCGTATGTTTCTATCGCCTCGATCGACAAGTTCTCGAAACTTTCATCATTCGTATCGAAAGTCCGACCTGAATCAAAAATTTTATCTTTCGCATTCTAAACCCCCGAAGTACTCGTGCGAAGAGTACTTTGTCCTCCGAAGCCTTATCATCGGATGTCCGCAGACCGTCACAAAATAGCACTCGTCCAACAGACCAAGTTCGAGCACAGAGGCTATGGACGAATACAGCCCGCCTATTATTATTTAGTGTATACGCGAGGGTGGTATATGAGTATGATTACGCAGATCTAGTATGTGTGTTTCCGCCCTATCTCCTGTTCTCCGTTGAGTTGTGGACCTGGGGCAGAGTCGCACATCCGACAGTCCTACTAATGCTAACTATATACGACTTGTATACACGAATTAATGATAGATGGACCAAGTATGAATCCTATCAAGAACACCAGGGCAAAGTTGCCAGGTCTACGAGTGGGTATTCTGCCAAAGCAGAAGAGCTCAACCCCAATAGTAACGTTAAGAGAGCTAATTTTGGGACGAAATTCATTCTAACGGGGGGGATGATGTGACAACCCAAGAGTTTCCATTCTATAAAACCATCCACAGCAGGTGAAGTCAAATCCATTCTGCTAACTTTCAAACTTTTGAGATAAGTTTGAGCATTTCAGGATTTACACTTAAGGAGATATCAGGAGAGAGGTTGCACTAGGGTATTGTGCAACTCTGTTTTTCCAAAGCTCATTCATATTAGAATTCAATCCTTGAATAAAATATTTTCTGCCAAAAACCCTAGGGGTATATATATGGTTCTTGACCATATTTATTCATTAGTTGCATTTCCAGCTAGAGAAAAGCCGATTTCTCTCTCAAGGATCTTCTCCTGATCACCCCGGATTGTACGTATTTCAATCTAGAGTGTATATAAGTGTGTTATATGCCTTAATAACATGAAAATCAAGCCAAAATACCAAGGAAATGGTGTTCACGGCCCAAGATCTTCTTGGACCGTGAACACTAATTTTGAGGGCCAAAGTGTGCCCAATGTCCCTCCAAGACTTGGAACTAAACCTAGAAACTACCATGACATGTTTAGACCACAAAATCATTAAGAAACAAAGGCTAGAAGTGATTTCACAGCCAAGGATGTTCTTGGGCCGTGAACTCCATTTTAGGGTGCCAAAATGCGCTAAATGCCTTCCATAAGCCAAGAGACAAGCATAGCACTTTACCTTGATGTGTCTAGGACCCAAAGCAACCAAAATACCATCACCCATAGGTTTTTACGGCCGCAAGCACATGACCAAATGGTCCATGGGCCGTAAACTCAAGATAAGGGTTTTTTGATGCCACAAACACTTCCTAAGGCTTAGGCTTGAATTTAGAATGCTTCCTTATGACCTTTAGGACCCTCATAAGCATAAATGGCCATGAGTTTATGGTAGTAAACTCATTTGGGTCGTGAACTCCTCAAAAACTCCAACGAAGGTGGTCTTTCTCATCCTAGGTTAGAGCTAATGTCCCTAAATCATTCCCTAGCCTTCAAATTTGCATTCCCACATGAGTAGCCATGAGTTTACGGCCGTAAACTCCCTTAGGCCGTGAACTCATGGTAGTAAACTGATGTGAGTGCCTTTATACCTTCCTATGTTGAATCACATGTGATTCCAACACTTGGTCAAGGTGTTTCCTAGTCCCGGAAGGTGTTATCTTTCATATAGTTGTTTATAAACACTATATTCATGTCAATATGTGTCCTTATATGTGATTTAGGACTTATTGTGTCTCGGGACTTCCTTCGTGAAACTTCTCATCCGTACGCACATACCCGTTTGAATCACCCACATCAAGTGAGTTCATACCCCGTAATGAATCTTTTAAACTATTTTAACTGTTTTAAGGGGGGGGGGGGGAATACAAGTTGAACACAATGATAATTGTGTAAATGCTTGTTATAAACATCTTTCAAAATGTTACTTATGTCATTTATAAGTTGTCGTTACATTTCAAAACTCTTTTAAAGGTTGTGTTACTTTATAGTTGTACAGAACTCCGTTTTTAAAGTATAAGCATAACTCGGTAGACAAATGAGTCTTGTCATTTTCAGTACAGTTAGAACATTAGTAAACTATTATAGGTATAGTTTAGGAGAATGCTATTCATTACTTCTAGTACAATGAAGCACACAAAGAAACAATACCAGAACAGAACAAACAGCTAAGAGAATCAAACAATACCAGAACAGAACATAACAAACAAGTTAAGTTGCTATAGCACGATAACACACAGACAGGATCTAATTATACCAATGAATCGCTAACACATTAGTGATAGTTATATTGGGTATACATGATCATATAACTTTAATGTGAATTACACGGCTTGCACGGATTTGCTGGGGTCGCGTTGGGTTCCCTCAATCTCTTTACATGAGAGCGTTTAGTAGGGGTTCTAGCTTTCACATTATGACCGTAATAAAACAAATATGTTTTTAGGTTAATAGGACCTCCGCATGTCATTATAAACGACATTAGAGTACTCACTTCTCCCATTACTTTCAAAAAGTGTCGGTAACACTTGAAGGTTAATCTATTTTCTATTCGAGATAGTTATATACTAGGGAGAATATACTTTACATTTGAAAAAGGAACAGTCGAGTCTTGGTAGAAGACTACTTTCAAAACAATAGAGTCTTGGTAGAAGACTACTTTCAAAACAGTCGAGTATTGGTAGAAGGCTACTTTTAAAAGTTAGGACCATGATGCTAACTTTATGATTCCTTAATGTATACACTATAGGATACATATATGCTAAGTAGATTCCGACAGCTAATAGGATGTGTGCTCTTCGTTGTACGTCCTGTTCCCGTTGGATGTGGGCTTGCACCGAGGTCACCCAATCTATTATCTACCCGAATCTATATATATTTATGCTTAGTATACATTAAGTCATCATAAGGGTACCAGGTATGGATCAGGTCATAGGACACAAAGTCAATACACAATTTTTCTAGTACAAAACTTACGTTTCAAAGTCAGTACTTTTGGTATACAAAACTAGCGATTTCCTAGTTAAGGGCTTAATCCATTTTATTAAGCCAGTACAATTTTAAAGACTTTAAGTGAGTTTATACACCATGTTTATATATAAAACGAATATCCGATAGATAGCTAAATGTGTGTTTTCCCCCGACGTCCTGTTCCCGTTGGATGTGGGCTTAGGGCAGATTCCCCCAATTAACTATCTACCCGATATCAGATTATATATAGCAGTATAAACAAAGCTATTATAAAAGTAATCACCATAGTCAATATTTTATTATAAGAAAAATAGGTTTCTTACAAGAACTCCCCATTAGATATAAAGGAACCATTACAAATAACTCCATGAGTAACAAGTGAATGCACCGAGGTTATATATGCCAACGATCTAACAACCAATGGAATGTGTGCTATCCGCCTTACTTGTTGTTCCCGTTGGGTTGTGAGTTTAGGGCAGATGCGCACAATCGATTGTTTATTTACTCCAATTATATATAACTTGTACCCACTTAGTACGCATAGAAAGGCTTGTAGTGTCATTTTACTTAACTTCCATTAAAGTAGGAAATATAGGATTTTCTAGAGGAACAGGCGATCATTTCAAAACAGAACTTACAGCTTACATCACTTGTGTTTATACATTTTCAACCACATTTTTACAACTTACTCACATCACTAAAATCTTATGAACTCACCAGCTTAATTGCTGATCAACTCTTTCAAATAACTTGTATTCTCAGGAGACTATTAGACAGGTGCTCGTGCTGGGACTTCAGAAGATGGAGCATTATAGCTTCAAGTTTTGTTTTGTTATTTGTTTATGACTTCTATGTTTTGTGAACACATACATTGTAAACACTTTCTTTCTAAATGAAATGGTTGTTCATTACTTGCTTACCATATACATATCTCGTGATACTTGACATGACGTCCTCCACCCCCGAACGTTTCCGTCGTTCCGGTTTTGGGGTGTGACAAATTGTCTGGGAGGTCTATCACTTCAAAAGTATCATTAGTCATATCAAATGACAAAATCTGATTAGAAGTCAATCTAATCCAACTACAACCATCTTCAGCCACCATGTGTCCTCCAGACCAATATATAAACCTATCAATAACTTGAACATCCTGTCTGACTTGGACTGATTTACTCGGCATATTGCTAGAAGTAGACAGTCTTTTCCATTTCCCTGAACTCAATGTATAAACCATAATCTTGCGAGGGTCGTTGTTAATGTTGCTGATCTTTTCATCTAACTGACAAAGTTCTGGAATCATCATGATCTTAGGATCATTAGTAACATGAAAACACCAAAACCAAAAGTTGATTCATCCATCCAATCGTACATATCAAACGGATTCACAGGCACAACAATAGCTATGGATTTTCTGATTGAAGGATTCCAAAGTACAACCATCGGCTCTCCAGAATGAGATTCATAATACCCATACAAGCACACCAACCCATTACAGCTACCGACCATTCTTGACCTTGTAAGCAGTTTAATGGAGGGGGGAAAAGTTGGAACAAACCTCTGTCTAGGGAAAGTGTCATCATCGACGATACAAACAAAGTGTGGCTTCCTTCCTACCAGATACCTTAAAAACAGATGCTGCCACTGATCTTGGCTAACGGTATGAGCAACAATAAAACGAGCGCTATCGATTAAACACCTCCATGCTTTGCACACACATCTAAACTGAACCAATGATTTTACAGGACGCCTTCTCATGATTTCCTCTTGTACATGAAAACAAATTTTGCCAGACATTTTGATTTTGGGTGCTGATGGGTTTTGACTTGCTAGGGTTTGGTTTGGTTTGGTTTGGTTTTTATAAACGGAGAATTGGATTTGGATACGTATGAAATTTGACATTCGTCTATCAATATTGTTAGTTAGAGGGTTTTATTGAATTTTCGTTTAATTCGTTTTTAACATTTTTAAATCTTAAACCAAAGTAAATAAATTCAGTTTAATTGGTTATTTGTTTTATCGTTTACATCAAATGAAATTTCACATGAAAAAACAATAATATTTTGGATTTCTAAACGATTCTAAGTTTCTAACTAGTATTAACTTTTCAAAAAACTTTAACTCACAAAAATAAAACTACATCCGCTTTAAACTGGATTGAACCATTTGGAGCCCGTTTTTTTTTTTTCTAAGATCCTCCATACGTAATGTAATTGCTCTTTTCAATTTTTCTTTCAATATAATATCAATCCTTAAAAATTGATTATCCATTATATTAATTATATACAAAAATTGCTTATCCAACAATTAATTTATATTTATATTTATCTTAACTTATATATTAATTATATAGAAAAATTGATTATCCATTAAAATATAAATGTGAATAGATTTACTTATAATTAAATCCTAAATAATAATTATAAATAATAATAATAATAATTTTGATTGTATATTTTAACACATTTATTTGTAAATGATAAATTAAATAATGAAATGTATTAATTGAATATGAAAGAAAGATGTTTAAAGAGATGTTTAGGTCAATAATGAAATGACATTTTAGTAGGCTTTGTTAATACTTCAAAAAAGAAGGATGACGTGGGTTTGCTAAAACTATTTGCAAAGTGGCTATGCAAATGCATGTGGTTGCTCTAAGTTGTAAGGCGTTAGAGAAAACATTCGTGATTGTAGTTGCGAAAATGGTTAAGTTTAATCAAAAGGATTTTGAGTGGCCCAACGCTAACGTAGATGTTGAATAAACTTACATGAATTATAAGGAAAATAGTTTACCAACGAATATAAAGCAAAGTAAAATGCTTGAATCTTAACAGCTTGCATATAGTGTATTTTCTTCTTCCAAAAAAAAAGTTTTATTTGAAAGTGTTTAGATATGTTTTGAGGTTACTATGATTTTATAATTTGATAATGAATTTTGGGTTAATAACTAATATATGTAATGGGTTATTGATTTTAGAAATTTATAAAATAATATAAGCTTATTAGACTACCCTCAATCCTCATAGGTGCTCTTTTGCAACCGTAAGCTAAAGGCCAAAATGACAGTATTAAAATAAAATAAAGAAATTGACATAACTATGGACATTGCTAAAGCCAAAGTTGCATTGGTTGTGGGTATTTGGTATAACTTTTTAAAATAGTTCATTAGAGCATCTCCAATGGTTAAGCTATATTATGACTTAATATCATTGACATCTCATCATTCCATTACAATTAACCTCTAATTAAATGACATCTCCAATGATAAGCTCTCCCAATAATTTTTTCTTTAAATTTAACTATTCTATCCTTATCTATCTAAAATGTTCTACATAATCCCCTCCATTTAGTTAGTCATTTTTAAACACACGTTATATTTTAATACAAACTATCTTAATAAAGATTATCATTATAAATTTATATTTCATAAATAAAATATCATTAAATATTTGATAGAATTAATTAACTAGTAATAGATAAATAAATTAACAACTAAAATATACTTAAGGGCTAAAATAAAATATGAGTAGAAAATGAGAGGGTGAATGTATAAAGAATTAAACTATATTGATCATTCAATATATATTGAGTGGTCAATAAAAATAAGCAAAAAAGCTAGATGCTCCAATGATAATAAATGCTCAATATAAATAAGTAAATAATAATAAGCTTTAAAAAAAGCTCCCAATGGACATGCTCTTAGCTTTTTAGCTTTTTAAAATGTTAATAAGTTAAAAAAATTGTGTATTTAAAAAACGTTTTTTAAAACAGTTTTTTTAAATAGGAAAAAGTAAAAATTTCAAAAAGCTGGAAAATCTTAGTTTTTTAGTTTTTTAGTCATTTTACTCCTGAAAAACAATTTTTCTTATCCAAACATTTTTTAAAATCAATTTTTCATAAAATTCATAAGATAATAAGCACTTTTTTTAAAAATCACTTTCGAAAAAAAAAAACGTCTCTAACTTGGCCACTTTTTGAATTTAGATGAAAAATAAATTATTTTTAATCGGAGGGTTGTGCTTGACAAATGCATGAACAATTAAATAAAAAACTATTTTGTCGGTCTTAATAGATTATTTTTTTTAAAAAGTTATATTTTAAAAAAATTAAACTAGCAAGATACTAGATAAAAAATAATTATAACGAAAAAATACCAAAGATCGAGGTTTTGTAACCAACCCGATTCATTAGTTTTAAACATATGCTTGAACAATTCAAAAAAACTATTTTGTGGATATTAATAGATTATCTTTTTTTTCAAGTTATTTTATATCGATATCAATATTGATTATTTATGTCAACTTGTTTGAATGTAATAAAAATTGATAAAATAGAAAAAAGATGATAAAATAAAAAATAAAATAAACAAAGAACACAAGAAATAAGTTAATTCATATTCTAATAAAAAAAATAGTTTTAATCTCATTTTGTGATAGAAACCAAAACCCAATAACAGATAAATGAAACTAATAATATAGTTAGGCCTGACAATCGTGTCGTGTTCGAGTTGGCGTGTCGCGGGTTGGCGGGTTAGCGGGTCAAAATATGCCAACCCAAACACGACCCATTTAAATATACAGGTCACGGGTTGGCGGGTTTGGAACATAAACCCATATATGACCCGCCAACCCATTTATTTATACGGGTTCACAGGTTGGCGGGTTCATGGGTCAGATTTGGGTTCATGGGTCCGAATTTTAGAATTTTAAGTCTTAAACATCCAAATGAAAAGTAAAAACATTCATAGAAACATGTTACAGACTTAGCCTTATAGGTTACGACTTACGACCTTAGACCATCCACCACGAGTCAAAATGTCAAAACAGTTAAATGGTCTATGAATAAATGATATATATTATATAACACTTATTAAATATTAATACTTGATACATAAATATATTTAAAAATAAAATAATTTTTTTTATTAAGAATATAAACGGGTTGGCGGGTCAACCCATTTATTTTTTGATAAACCCATATATGACCCGTTTAATAAACGGGTTGGCGGGTTGGCGGGTTGAAAAACTCAACCCAAACCCATTTATTTCGTGTCGTGTCGAGAATTGCCAACCCTACATATAGCTCTAGGAAGCCATTTGATTACTAGATGGAAATAAGAACAAATCACAAAGGAAATCCAAATGATTGTCCTCCTGCCCTAATCAGAAAAGTTCTCTTAAGAGAAACCTCCTACCCAAGCTAAAGTCGATAATCAAAGTTACAAAATATTGAATGCCTCACTACTCCTATCACTACACTATTTATGCTATTCTTGAGATAATTCTAGATAGGGTGCAAAGTAGATAATAATAGATATTACAATTAAGTCCCCCATGTTTACTCATATATTTATATAAGACCCATAACAAATTCTCTATCATTTTGTCACGTGTCACTTCGATACAACTTCTCATTAATATTATGACACATGTCATGGAGATATATTAGGGTTAAATTTGAAGTTATAATAATTTTAAAATTTTAATATATCTCTTAATTAATAATTTATTTAAAATAATCTATCTTAATAAATGAAGATCATTTTGTCAAATGTCATCTTCTCATTAAATTTCTCACATGTCATTTTGTAATTTTTTTGATTAAATTTAAATCAACATATCATTTTATGGTTTTTTGAATTAAATCAATTAATATGCCACATAATACTAAATTTGTATATGTAAAATATTAAATATATTTAATGTGATAATAAATGCAAAGAATCTTAAAAAATATATTAAAATACATTGAATATGATAATAAATTTAATGAATATGACAAAACAATCAATGATATTATGGATGATCTTCTCAATAATGATTCTATTTATTCTTTAGTTGAATATGTCTATTTATTTTGAAATTTTATTTTAAAAAATTCTTAATATTTAAACTTTGATATATTTTTTTTAATCAACCCGTATAATACACGGGTTTCACACCTAGTTGATTAATAATTATGAATCTTACTATGAAAGTTTAATTTATTTTGTAACACACAGATTATAAATTAATATGAATATAACACACGGTTATAACACAAAGGCTATAAATTAATATGAATATAAAGAAGATACCATTTTGTTATTCCTACCCTATTTTCAATAATCCTACGCCTTTAATCATTATTTTTTAGGTGGTATTGCAGCTTTTGAATAAATGTCACGGAAAAATCAATTTGCTATTGTTAGAAAAACAAATTCTCAAGACAAGCTTCTCGAACTATGCGAACAGTTTTTTCTTTTTCTTTTTTTACATTTTCATTAATAACCTCTCTATTTTTAAAAAATGATATTGTTTACCCTTATATTTATATTTATATAATTTCTGCATATATGTCTATTTATTTTAACAAAAGAACGTCAGACTTTTTTTATGATAAAATTACATACACTTTAAAAATTGTACATAATTAATTTTTGGTGTTTTTTTAATAGGTCACTTAAACTTTAAAAATTGTACATAATTAATTTTTGGTGTTTTTTTAATAGATTACACAAACTTTAAAAATTGTACATAATTAATTTTTGATGTTTTTTAATAGATTACACAAACTTTAAAAATTTTACATCTTTAATTTTTGTTAATACATGTTTTTTTAATTTTAAAAATATTAAATTATTTGTTTTTATTTTTTGTATATAGAGATGTTTAAATAATTTGGAATCGATGTATTTGCTCGAAATAAAGATACTTCTATTAAGAAATCGATATTCATTACGTTGGCACTTGTAAACGGTATTCATTATATGTCGGTATTTTTGAAAGAAAATTATCCAATGCCTCCTACCACAGTGTATTGGAATGCCTCCTACATGACAAACTATATATTTGCTGCGTTTTAATTTATACAATCAACTTAGGTCTCATACTTCTCAAAATATTATTTTATATTTAAACCTTTTTTTTATTATTTGTTACGTTGTGTTGGGTTTTATCTTTTTTTTTAAATGAATAAAAATATTTACATATCTTTATTTTATTATTATTGTTTCGTGTTCTTATTTGTTATGTAAAAATATTATTTTATTATTGTTGTGTCGTGTTTTAACTTTTTTTAAATGAATAAAAATATTTATATATCTTTTATAAAAATAGTATTATAAATTATCTATTTAATAAATAAAATAACTAATATCTTAGTAAATAAAATTTATGAATAATTAATTATAAATACGCTAGTAAAAATATGTAATTATAACCTAATTATTAAAAATAATATTAATAATATATCATGATAACCTAATTATTAAAAAATAATCATTAGAGATAGTGATAAGTATAAAAAGGGTAGGAATAAATGATGCCACCAGAATATTGGTTGTCCATGAATCCAATCAGCTTTGCGTCATCTACACTTACCGGATTGAATGGCCATTTATTCAGCTCCATTAGCCCTTCATTACAACACTCTGTGCCTTCAAAACCCTGTAACAGTTCGCTTAAATCTTCTATCTTCTTCCCACCACCATCATCAATTTTCTACCATAACCAAGTATGCAAATTCTTCAAAATCCAAAATTACCGATCAAACCGTATCCAATCATGTCCCACAAAACGAGTTAATGCTGACGAATGTTGCCACTTCCCTCCACTCGATGGATTTAACAAACCCGGATCAGTGTGTTCATTACTACTCTGTAATTCTTCGAAACTCCATAATCTGCAATTAGTTTTACAAGTCCATGGGCATATGATTGTTTTCGGAGTCGAATTATGTGAGTTTGTGGGGAGCCAGTTACTGGAATTTTACAGCTAAGGCAGGTTGCATCGATAAGACACACAAGATGTTTGATAAAATGCATGAGAGAAAAATTGGTTCGGCCTGATCACTTTGTGTTTCCAAAAGTGTTGAAAGCCTGTGCTCAGCTCAAAGATTATAGGGCAGGGAAGGACGTATATGATTACATGATGACAATGGGCTTTGATGGGAATAATTCTGTCAAAAGAGCATTCTTGGACATGTTCATCAAATGTGGAAGGATGGATATTTTGCAAGGCGACTGTTTGAGCAGATGAGTTCAAATGATGTTATAATGTGGAACATGATGGTTTCTGGATACGCGTCAAAGAAAGATTTCAAAAGGGCATTGAGGTATGTTGATCAGATGAGTCTTAAAGGTGTGATGCCAGATCGAGTTACATGGAACACAATCCTTAGTGGTTATGCTTAAGATGGACAGTTTAAATAGGCTGCAAAATATTTCTCAGAAATGGGCGGATTTGGAGAATTAGAACCAAATATCATGTCATGGACTGCATTAATCACAGGTAATTTACAAAACGGATACCCGTATCAAGCATTAAATTTATTCAAGAAAATGGTGATCCGAGGAGTAAAACCAAATTCCACCACCATCTCAAGTGTTATTTCGGCTTGTGCCTACTTATCTTTGGAAAGAAATGGCAAGGAGATTCATGGGTACTGTATAAAAAGTGAAGAGATTGATTCAAATTTGTTTGTGGGCAACTCCTTGATTAGCTTCTATTCCAAATCCCAGAGGCTAAGTGATGTGGCAATAAAGTATTTCGATAGAACTAAAAAAGGGAGATTATAATGAGAGATAATGACAGGTTTCATCACCTTGTTGATGGGGTATGTTCATGTGGAGATTATTGGTGATCATAATTCATATATAGAAGTAGAGGTAATTCGAGATGTTCTTAAAAATAATTGGAAGTCGGCAACAAAATGTCAAAACGGTTACTTGAGTACATATGACAAAAGTCAAAATGGTTGCCCAAACATTCTAAACTTACAATACAAAATTTAAGTGTGGGTTGCAAACTAAAACTTGATCCAATTTCAAAAAAGCCCTTCAAACATGATTTGTAATTATGACGATAAAACTTAATAACTAAAAAAGGGAATAAACAGATTGTCCTAATCCCAATTAACGACTCGAACCATAACTTAGTTTACCTGTTTCTTTAAGATTGTTAAATATTTACAATTTAGAAAAATATAAATTCATTTTTCCTTCTAACTACTAAAAGACATAAAGTAAACTACTAATTTTACTTTCTTTAGTTTCAAACTAAATGATCGGAAACAATACACTTAGGGCGTGATTGGCACGGAGCTTTTGAGAACTTCTAGCTTTTAGCTTTTGACAAAATGTTTTAGTTTAAACAAAAAGCTTCGTTTGACAATACGAGCGTTTAGCTTTTAGTTTAAACAAAACGCTCCAAATCTAAAAGCTACTTCATGTAGCGTTTAACAAAACGTTACGGAGCTTTTGAAATCAATTTCCATAATTAACCTTAAAAATATATTTATATATTTATTTATTTTTAATCAGTTGTCCTTTTATGTTATTTTATATATTTTAAAAGCTTCCAGTTACTTTTGCCAAACACTCATATAACAAATAAAAATTTCCTGCCAGTAGCTACTCGCTACCAGCTACCCGCTTCCAGCTAACAGCTAGTTTTGTCAAACACACCCTTAGACTTAGTTAGCTTTTTTATTGTTATTATTATCGTGAGTTCATTACGTTGCTTTTAGGAAATAGCTAAAAGATTAAGATGAGCCATTGTGATGATAGAGATCAGAGGACATTTCTCCAATTATGCAATTTATTAAATTTTTTGGCTTTAGATAGGTTACATATAAATTACTATCTCTATGATGTACATTTAATGTCTCACAGCTTCTCCTGTCCTACCCCCTCCTTACGACCATCTTCCTCCACCTTTTTTGCCCTACAAAACCTTCTGGCTTTCGAAAGATGAAGATTAGATTTTGGTGTTGAACATATTCATTTGATAAAAAAGAATCAAAGACTTCCAGTTGAAATTGTTTGCTAAAGCACGATAAAAAAACCGGGTTATGTTTTGATTTCTTTTATCTCCATCAAGTGAACTCTCACATCTCTAACAAACTAGCATGTACTCCTTTCTTTATAGACGTCCTTAATGTTTCTAAACCTTAGCTCAGGTTATGCTGAATTGAATTTTGCTGCTCGTATATGAAAATTTTCATTTTATACTCAAGTGATTAGATTATTTGTTGTTTATCCATCCTAAGATTTCTCTGTTTTTTATAAGGATACATGCTCCTCAAAACCATCCTCCAGGAAAATTGAGGCCTATACATGCAAATCTTCCATATTGTCTCTCATTTATTATTGGCTTTCAAAATATATCCTCCTTGATAAATGAAGATTTTTTTTTGCCACATGTCAATCGCTCATGAGTTTTGACACTTGTTATTTTGTGGTATTTTTGAAATAAATATCATACACTTGTTAATTTTTGGTTTGTTTCAATTTTTAAAATTAAAGTCATATACTTATATATGTAAAGTATTAAAATCCTCCTTAATAAATGAAGATATTTTTTGCCACATATCAATCTCTAATGAGCTTTGACACTTATCATTTTGTGGTATTTTTGAAATAAATATTATCCACATGTTAATTTTTGGTTTGTTTCAATTTTTAAAATTAAAGTCATATACTTATATATGTAAAGTATTAATATATATATATATATATATATATATATATATATATATATATATATATATATTATATTACAATAAATACGTTTCTTTCTTTTTTATTTTAAAGTTGTACATTAAAAATATTTTATGTTTACACTTAGGTACCGTTTGGTAGATGAATTGGGTGGAACAGAACTAGATTGGACAGAACTGAACTGAACAGAACTGGACTGGACAGGACATGACAAATAATTTGTATAGCGTTTGGTAAGACTAAAACAGGACAGAACAAGTTGTCTGAAACTGATTGGTAACAATAGAACTGGACAGAACAAGATGTAAAAATGACCATATTACCCTTTTACAAAAATGTTAATAATAACTCTATTTGACATACATAACTTCAAAATTAACATTTTTATTAAAAAAAATTTAAAATTCTCATATTAACACAAGTTCCAATAACAAATAATCAAAATTGCTTCAAAATAATAAAGTTCTAAACCCAACTGGTTTCCGAAATCCGTAATTTTAAACGTAAAATAACAATCTTCAATTGTCTTCTTCCAATATAATCTTCTCAACAAAATGGTTTGGTAGTTACATCCAAGCTATTCCACCTCGGTAACAAATACATGTTTTTTTGTAAAATTTAAACAAACCCGCATGACTTTTGAAGAACACAACTTAATGGTCTTCAACTCTCCATATCTACAAAGTTAAAAAAAATAACTAAAAAAGAGCATTCCATTGATTTTAAAGAAAGACGTTTGAGGGACGAATATGGAAGATTTTGTTTTTACCGGTATGGAAAAATATTATTAAAATAAATGAAATGCTTGCAAGAGGTTGGAGAGATATCAAATCTAATAAAAACAAAAGAAAACTACTCAAAACAAACAATGTACTTAACCTCAATAACAATATGTATTCACCGCCACCATCCAAGAGCAACTGAACAGTTGAATGAAGTCTTCCAACTAACACGTAAAAAAAACTCAAGGGCAGGTACAAAAGTTCAGGGGCAATTTCGTCCGAAATTGAGTATCTACAACTTGAACCGGGCAAAATAACATAAACTTGACAGGTACTAAACTAGACAGCAAAAGTTTGCTTATTTTAGCCTCCCAAGAGCCAACAAGGATGTTTATCATAAACCGGATAGGAACAAAAGCTTAGGGACAATTTGGTCAAAAAATGGAACACATTACAAAAATTAACAAAGAATGTTTAGCCTCCTAAAGTTGATACTACCTTTAACTGATCTGAAGCATAACCAATAACATCTTAAATCATATTCTAACATGTTCCTTTTAATTTAAAACCAGCAAAAGGAAATAAATACACAAGGTAATTGACTTTCTTTGGGCAAGATCGATCAAGAGGGCTAAAGACATAGCACAATCGACCTTTATCTTCCCTCTTTATCGTTAAAAACTTTTGAAAATTGCTGGCAAGAGTTTAATAAACTTACATTACAAGCTACATGATTAATTCTGCAAAAATATTGCAAATCGGTAGTGATTACTGATAACTTCAAGCCATTCAAAATTGTAAACATATGAATTTACAAAACAACAGATGCAGTTTAAGGCATCAAATCGAAATTAAAACATATAAATTAAGATATCGTTCAGCTAATTGAAGAAATGCATATTCTGAAGTTTAATCATACCTGGTGATGATAAGAATCAGACGGCATTTATAAGAATTCAATGGCTGGAGAAGTCATATGGCATCAAATCAAGGATGAAGAATTGATAATCAAATTGTATTTGCAATGGATTGAGATGATTATACGAAGAAGTTGATAATTATTTGATGAATGCGAGAACAACTTGAGAATGTAGATAACTAAAAATCTGGAGTCGCAAGCCGTTCCATGTAGGGTTATTTTCGTCACATTAAGAAAAGAGAGGAACGTGTTCAACCGTGTTCCACCTATTTGGGTAGGACTAATTTTTTAGTAAATTGTCCCATTGAACTGGATCAAATTTCATTTAGTCCTTGTTCGAGACACGCCAAACACCATGGGAAGTTTTTTAGTTTTGTTCTGTTCCACTTAGTTCTCGTGACCAAACGGGGACTTAATGTTTAATCTTTTTTTAAATCAACATGTAATACACAGATCTCACACCTAATATCAAATACACAAACAGAAAATCATATCCTAGTCTGATTGATTTACTCGGCTTCATCAAAACTTGTTGCCATCAGCAATCCAGTTGTCTATAAATCTATCAACATAACTAACTAGCTTACGGTTAACTCAATCATATCATACGAAGTACAAACGCCCAAATCCAAAAACCAAAAAATTAATAATGATAGTAACCCTAGGTTAACATACAAACAAAATTTATGATGTGAATTTTTCTTTCTTCAAGCGACAACTACTGGTTGTTGCTTCGTGGGTTCGATATTCGTTTTCGGTTTCTGATTGGTGAAATCTAAATCTTCAATGTTGTATATGACTGTGATGTAAAGAGAGCAACTAGGACACCGGGCGATTTCTTCACCAATTTTCAAGTCCTCTTTTGTTATCTGAAACAAGTCTCCACAAGGACAAGGATACGTGAATGCCTTAAGCTCCTCGTTCCATTCCATGTCTTCAATCTCCACATCGTCGTAGGACATCGTATTTAATCAACTCAACACAAAATCTTTGATTTCACTGCATAACGAAATCGTTTGTGGTTAGGGGTCTGGATTTTTAAGAGGTTTGAATTTCTAAGAGTATCTAAATTTGTAACATGTTTTGTTGAAACAGTGTTGACCCTTGTTGAATTTAGTATTTCTGTTTTATACAATAACCAACTGTTTTTTTTTAAATAACCAAACCAACTTCTTGAATAACTATAGAAAAAATATATAAACACCATACATCCAAAGTAAACATAAATAAAAAAAGAACAAATCAAGAATATAGTTAAGCAAATAAACACAAACTTAGCAACATATTTCAGCTATACACACTCATACATTTAAAAAATCAACAAAAATCGCAACGTCAACTTATATTTCAGAAATCAACCCACTGAACAAATTGAACAGAAAATCAGCAATAAATCAGCAAAAACATGTATCCATTATAAATGAAGAAAAACTAAACTCAAAGTGAGGTTATAACAAATACAAAACTTTGTGTTCTTCCCCATCATGGAAATCCCTCTTTATCCTTTTCTTTGATTGAAACCAGAAAACATGAATAAAGAAAGATCAAACGTAGAGGCAAATAAAAATATAGAAAGAGATAAAAACGCAGGGAAAATTCAGATAATACATATCGATGGAAAATTTAGAGAACCAAAAAATTCAAATCAGCTATTAAACCTATATCCAATTAAAATAAGATAATACAAATCGATGGAAAATTCAGAAAATTAAGAGAACCAAAGGGTTAAACAGATACCAGAAAACAGGGAATAGAAGGAAGATCGAAAGCAGCACAAAAAAAATCGACTGCAAGGAACAAAAGAAGACGAAGGAAATCAACAGCAGGAACAAACACGAACCTTAGCTGTGGGGTCGAAGGTCTCCGTTGTTGCTTCGATCTCCGGCCGGTGGGGAGGAGATGCCTAACGGCGACGAGCAGGGGAGGGCTCGCTTGAGGAGGCAACGACAGGAGCAGCAATCGATGGAGGCGTACGTGAAGTCTGTTGTGTATACGGTTAGTAGGTTAAACGGAGTATATTGGTCAATTACTTTTTTTTTTTTTTTTTTTTTTTTTTTTTTTTTTTTTTTTTTTTTTTTAAGTTTGTTCTTATAAATCTTTCAATTAAATGACTCTGTTAATATATTAAAATATTATTAAAGTGATATTAAATATTAAATATTAAATATTAAATATGTCATTATTTAATTAAATAGAAGGATTTGTAAGAAAAAAAAACAGTAAAAAAGATATTTAATTTCTCAAACTTTAAACATAAAGTTTTTAGTAAGGATATGTGCCTTATCAAAATTGAGTTATAGTGTGTTGCAATTTTTTACCAGGGGTAAAAGGTTGTTCTCTTACTTTAAATATCAATGGAAGTTGGAAAAAAAAGGCATTAATTCGAGCGGTGGAAATAGAAAGAGAAAGTGTTAAAAATCCACAGTTGAAATATACCGGCAGCAATAATTGTTTTCGAGGGCCGGTATTTACCGCCGGTAATACCCTCCACATAAACATATCATCGATGAAAAAGCCATGACACCGTATAGCCTTAGAGCATATATAGGTTGTTTTAAAAAATGCTTCTGGTGTTCTTTTTAAATTATACCGTTATGGAACCGGTAATAAGTTAAAAACTTAATTTTTTAAGCTTAGCCAAACATCCTCTTAATTCTAAGAAATTAGCTTACATTTTCATCAAATGTGGAGGAGAATTCACTGATTTCAACAACGAACCATTGATATCAACAAAAACATCATTGATTTCTTCGTTGAAAAACAAAATGCATACCTTAAGAGGCATCGAGCTTGATGTGTGACGGTGGCAACTGAGGCAGATGGTGTGCGACTTCAGCTCTGGTGGTGCGAGGGTGTTGCTGATGCTCTCTGGCGTGGAAAATGGAGAGGCAGAAGAGATGAGGCTTGGTGTTCTATGGACGGGAAAGGAGAGACGAGGGTAAATTCAGGGTAAAAAAAGCGAGTTCTTTTTTGTTTTCTTTTCCGATGCGACTACATATCTTACCGAATAAGATGATATTTTCAGATTTAGATGGAAAAATAACATCTAACCAAACGCTCTAAATAAAAAAGATTTAGACCTACCTTTTATTAAGAGGCGTTAAGATGCTACCACAAATAGATAAGTATTTTGTTTTAGCAAAAATGACATTTTAACCCTATAAACGTTAGGTTTTGTTTTAAAAATTGTTTTTTATTCTAAGAGCTTAAAGTCCAATTTTAACGATAAAATTGGTAACTTTACTTAGGATAATTAGATCCATTGCATGTAGGCCTGTTTCATCCAACAAAGATAAATGTCAAACCTCAAAATCAAAATAAAGAAAAATTCACCTTTACAAACCTTCATAACTAAACAAATATATTGCTAAATGCTTCATTAGTTCTTCTTCACAATAACTCTTCTTCTTCTGATAGTTGTTTCTTTTTGTTTTTTTTAATCTTTGAGACAAATCATCGTACACCAGGAAGATCCCAATGTTTCAAAATGTGGGGTCATCTTCTGTGACTTCAACACCTAACCAAATCTTTCTAATTGCAACATCCCAAAAATTTCAATAAATTTAAACTTTCCAAAACAATCCATGTACTAATAAAAGTGATTACAAAATTATTATTTTCAAATTATAATTTAAAATAAGAGTTTTTAAAGATCCATCCCATCGTAAAACCAAGGATATGTATGGTCACGCATTCGCCTTGCCACTAAGTTACCTGAAACCATAAACCAAAATTGTAAGGACGAAACTCAGTGAGTTTCCCCCAAAAAACCATCACACAAAAAGATAACAAACCAACAACATGCATACAGAGCCGTCAGACTAACTGGAATGCCGCATCGGCCTACAGACTATCTGGTATGCTCACAAAGCCTTCAGCATGACTAGAACGCCTCACAGGCCTATAGATTATTTGGTATGCTCACTGAACCTTCAGCATGACTGGAATACCTCACCGGGCCTTTAGTCTATCTAGAACGTTCTTCGGATGTTCGGCTTAACTGGTATGGCATGTAGTATATCTGGGACGCCCTGGGTCTTTTAACCTCAGTCGATATTGGTCCGCCTCAACCCAACCACACACAACAATTCGACATATACATATCCAACACACATATAGGCAGTAAACCATAACAACATATCAATACAAACATTATCGGGATTGTTGACTGACAGACTAAAGTAGTACAGTCTCAACCTAACCACACCACAACTACACATGCAACCGGTAAACATATAGCCAATAAATATATAACAAGCAAATCAAACAGATCACTAAGAATAACATCATCATATATACTAGGGTACAGGTTTAAAAGACCACTACACCATACCAACATGCGATAAACCAGGATAACAATTCAATGGGTCGGCCTTGGGGCCTTCGACCCAAAAGTACAATGAGGAAAACTCACCTCAATTCGCTAATACTCAAATGCCTGCCCAAGTTGTTGAACCGGATAACCTCGCGCCAACTAACAAATACAATCTTAATCAATAATTATCCTGATAATCCAAAATACAAGGCCCAATCCATAATCCAACTTCATAAAGGGTAAAAGAACATTCCACCCTTTTCTTACTTGGCTCGAATCCAAGGCCTAGTTCAACATCTCAAACATCATCCAAAATACCCAAAATACCCTTGGTCACACTTGGTAAAAGAGTCAATGGTCAACGAAAGTCAACGGTCAGTAGGCCCTCACGACATGGCCATCTATGGTCCATGTCGTGAGCCGTTACAGTACAAAATAATCAAGGCTTCAACCCTTACGACGTGACATGCATCTTCCACACGTTGTGAGATCCGTCTGTACGCCATTTTGGTCCAAAAACCTCTTAATCCATTAAGCTACCAATCCATCTTTTCCAAGAGGCTTCCAAACACTCCTACGGTCATAAAAATCAATGCTTTAAGGCCTTGAATGTCCAATACAATACACAAGCTCAAAATGGGTCATTCATGGAGAAAAAGAGGATCAATTCTCATGTATGAACTCCAACATCATCCAAACTTCAGATCCATGACATATAAGCATCTAGGAACCCTAAGGACCTATAAAGTTGCCAACTTTATGGAGTCCCAACACCCCAACTCTTAAGATCTTGGATAAATATGCATAAAACCTTAGATCTGGCAACAAGGAAACATAAAGCTTGGCTTTTGATTACTCACATTGGTCTAGAAGTTTAGTTAAAGGTTGCAAATGAGGCTTCCAAACTGCAACTATGATTCTATGGTGATCTCCTCCTCTTCAAACCATCAAAACTCCACCAAAACCTCAAGAAACACAAAAAAAGGCTAGGGTTAGGGCTTTACTGAGTAAGGGGAAGGTGGAGGCTAACAAATGAACCCTAAAACTGAGTTAATGGGGCTTAAATACGTGGGAAATCCTAATGTCACATCCCAAAAATCATGACCAAAAATATCATTTTTAAATCATTACTAAAACCATATTATCTGATTGTTTCATCAAAACATAATTTATAGTATCTCAAACATTATTATCAGAGTATCAAAACATCAAAGTAAAACATCCCATGCTAAAACATCTTGGTGTGTGCAATGCAGTCATCCTGAGCTCTTCCCTTCGCTACAGGAAGTACCTAAAATCAAAACTGAAAACCGTAAGCACGAAGCTTAGTGAGTTCCCTAACTTACCACATACCATAAAACTAGAAACATATACTAGGCCCCGCCCCCTACATCAGGACTTGCCCGACATCAGGCCCTGCCCGACATCAGATCCCGCCTGGCATAGTGTCACACCCCCAAACCGAAACGACAGAAATGTTCGGGGGTGAATGACATCATATGTAGTATCACAACAATTGCATCATAGTAATCAAAGTAAACACAACCATTACATTGAATATATATTAAAAAGGTATTTACATTTGTTTGATTCATATTTATATACATCAAAAGCAACAAAATAAAGACGTATCTCTATATGCTCCGTCTTCTCAAAAGTTTGCTGAGGTACCTGTCTACTGATTTCTTGAGACTACAAGTGGTTTTGAAAAGAGTATCAACATTAAACTGGTGAGTTCATAAGCATGTTTTTGTAATGAAAACCTTTCATTGAATCTGTAAATTGTTTGTATGCTTCCCAAGAAAATCCAATATTTTTCAATATATAGGTTTGTTACGGGTTTCTATAGTAGTGAATAATGGATTAGTTTGTATGCTTGGTTACCAAGGCTGAATTGTATATCGTTGTTTTGAATGAAAACCCTTTGTATGAAAACCCTGGCTCTTACCCGTAATGTATAGAATGTTCTGTTTGAGCTCTTATTACTCTTGTAGTGAGCTCAGTCTCGGATAAAATCTTCATGCGGCCCTCCTCACGCCGTGAGCCTCCATGCCTCACATTGTGAGGAACCTTTTTTCACAAAAATCCAATGTTTTGACCCACCGAAACCCTAATCTGATTCATCCAAGGAAATGGATGTTACAACTCTCCCCTACTTAAATTAGATTTTGTCCTCGAATCACTCCTTACTACCTCCCAGTCATACTGGATAACTAGAGAACTTCTTCTACTACCCCCGAATAATAACCATTACTATTCTGCCTGAAATCCAAGATTCTAAACCTTGTCTGGCCCCTGACAAACAACATATGGCAAAACATTGATATTACAATTCCACTTCGTATTCCAACTGACCATAACACTTCCATTCCGTGATTATCTTGTTGTTCCCACTGAAAACAGAATCACTAACCAGTCCTTGCTACTGAAACTTTTCACTTGATAGAAAGCTTAGATAATCCTTCGAGTAAAAGACTCACCCTGAAGTTAATGAATCCATGAACACAATGAGCAACAAGATACAATCTGGGAGTTAAAGATTCTAATGCCGAACAAGACACTGATTCCTTAACTATGGAACCGATACGCTGCTGCTATAATTCTGTAGTCCCATAAATTGCTAGACCTACATATATGTAGAACCATTCCAAAGCACATTCACAAGGGTATTTTCTACCATCCACACTACATACATCCCTTTTTGGTCCTAAACCTTCTAACTGATGATCCATTACACAAATTCCTAAATCCATAAGTTTCTGTGGTAAGATCTTGCGCATATATATATATATATATATATATATATATATATATATATATATATATATATATATATATATATACACCCTCAACTTCCAAAGGTATCCTCGTCCAAAACCAACTCGGTGCATAATTCAAATCCTGAGATCTAAGGATTTCCACTTGCATTTCACCAGAAATTTTCTGATTCGCGACATGCATTCACTATAAGGTCACACATTTATCAAGTTGGCTCATTTTATGAAAAACAAACATATCGTTTTTATCAAAACCCATCAGAATCTCCGCTGAATGATGAACGAAACGACCAATGATCAAGAACACATTGACATTAGATCTAATGAACCAAAACTTGCGAGCTGAATGTACCCTGTTAAGTTATAAAACAAACGTGAAGATCGATTAGATCTTTGTAACAGGTATTGCGATGAACACAAAACAATAAATAAGACAAGAATGGATCAAAATATGTCGAATGATTAGATCAAACAATCCTCAGCAGAGCTCGACTAAGAACTTCCGCTGTAGAGGATTTAGGGTTACAAGAACGATAATAATAAACTTCTGAATAATGCTCTGATCGTTCTATTCTATCGTTAACCTAAGATGCATGCAAGCACCTATATTTATATTAAACCCTACTAAACTCACGGATGGACATGCCCATACCGGAGATACCAAAATGGACTAGCTAACGAGCCCAATAGACGCAACATATTATACAAAACACGACCCAACAATCTCCCCCTTTGCGTCAAATTGGAGCGAGACTACTTCTTCTTCTTTCTTGGGCCAGCAGCAGGAACTTTCTTCGTAGTATCAAACAGACGAGAGATTAGCGCGAGAATATCTGTCTGAACCGAATGTACCATTGAATCATGTCATCGAAGTACTTGACATAATCCGCTGTGTTCTGCTTGCATCTGTGGATGATCCCCAAAACATGCTCTAAACAAGCAGTAGTGTAGAGGTGTTTGTCAGCCAAGGTGAAAAGACATTTCTGTCCTTCGTTCCTGGTGAACATGACCGAATTCCTTCTCGAGTCAATTTTACCCATCTGCATTTGGTTGAGATCACTGGTAGAGCCAACAGGAGATATTGTTGGTTTCTTCTTAAATACGCTCGCAATCTCTTGATCCATCAGTGCAACTTCCATGCTGTAGCACACGAGCATCCTCTTGAAATGGTCGATGATCGGACTGTATTCAGCTTCGTTGGTGAGTAGGATGTTGTGCAAGATAATCCAATCATGGGGATTAAGGTTGGGAAGATCTGCAAGGGAAATAGCATGTTCGGTTTTGGCAGATCCCCGAAGTACCTTGAACCGAATGTTGATGAAGTTCCCTTCACTATACGGCTTCAAGACCCAAACGTTGACAATTTTCTGAGCGCTCCAAGTCTGATACTGAGGTTGAGCAGCCTTCAGATAAAATTTGATTAAGTCCCGATCAACCTGTGGATGAGGATGAGGGAACTCTGCAACGTTGGAGAAGGCATGAAAGATGAACGCCTTTCGGGTCAGTGGCATGTCGAACTGTGAGTCGACAGTGTTGGAACAATCAAGAGAGATTACAGGTTCCAGCCACAAGATACTCGGTGTGTCAATGGCTTCTTTTATCATCCTCTCGAGAGTCCAGGCAGGAAAAAGAGTTTTCCTAATCTCAAGAAGGTCGTGGGCTTCCTTCTGTTTTCGTTCTGCTTCTTTAGCCTCTCTAGCCACACGAGCACTGATATCAGCCTCATCGTTTCGACTTTTTCGCTTCAACAAATCAGCGATTGTCTCTTTATCTTCATCTTCATCCTCCTCAGCAATCTTTTTGCGTTTGTCTTTCACACCAGAACCGGAGGCTTGGCCTACTGGAGGAGGTTCGGTTGTGTGAGTTAACTTTGAGGTAGGAGGTGGTTGAGACATTGATTCCTTCTCTCCCCCTTGTTTCGGAATGGACACGAAATCAAGTAGCCCTTCGATTTTGCTGAGCAGGGCAAGGGCGGGAGCGAGCTTCTCTACAAGGTCACGCCTCACAGTATAGTTAAGAATAGGATCATGTGCTTTGAGGATGTTGGAGATGGCAAGTGGACATCCAAAACACACGACTTTATCACCTCCCTTTCAGACCGAAGAGAGTCAATCTCCTGTTGAGAGTTGGAGAGTTGAACGCTCTTGACCTTCAGAGCTGTGGTCTTCCTGGCTAGAACATCCATAAGAGAGTTCTCGGCAGCCAAATCTTCTTGTAGCTTTGAGAGACGCTCATCAATGGTTGTGCGAAAGGCTGAGTTGTCGTCTGATAGCGTTTGACGAAAAGAAGCGAAGGACTTCAACTCAGTGGAGACTGACGTTGCCAGCTGGTGAACAATAGGTTCCAACGAAGTCTTGGCAGCATCTGTACTCTCCTGTAAAGACTTTAACAGGGAAGAGGCATCAGAAAATAGTTTATCGACTTTTTCGGTCGCAGCCTGACAGGCTTTTGTTGAGGCATCTATGGCGGAGGTTGCAGAAGCAATGGAATCTTGCTATCATCAAATCGATTAGACTCCCGCCTGAGTCAGCATGTCATCATTTTATCCCTTTAAATTATAACGCCATCTTTTGAAAAATGCTCCCACGTGGATTAAAATCAACCACAACCTTTAATCAACCGCCAATCCAAGTAAAATGCCTTGTAATTAATATAACCTGAATTTAGGAAAATCAAAGATTTTCGTGCTTAGGGTGTAAAAGAAAAGAAATAAAGCAATAATTTTAGGAAAATATGTGATGTCAATAAAGACACGAAATAAATGATCCCGGGCACGAATCTCTTCCTTCAAAGTCAAGAGAGACCTTAAAGTGTTTGTGTGGTTTCCCGTTGAATAACGATCAAACACTTATTAAGAAGTGTTGAAAGACTTCTTTTAACTAGGCTTATTAGGGTGGCTTTCGCTTCGACTCAAAATTCCTAATCTTGATATAAGATAGATAGCGAACGAAGTACTTGTGAGACCGGTGTAGTCTATTGAACAAGTAGGTTGGAGATAATTTAATTTGGCTAGGAAATATATATATAAAATCTCTACAAAAATTTAAAACCGGATCCCAAGGGAAGAAATGTTATTGGTTTTAACAATTTCATAGGAATCACACAAAAGAAAATTTTGAGATTTCATGGAGGTACGTCCGTCAATTCATTAGTGAAAACTAGAGCAAATTAATTGTTCACCGTCAATTCGTATTGGGTATTGAATTTTGGGTTTCACTTAGCTCGTAGTGGCACGAAACTAAGATCATGAACACAGTAATTGTGTAACCATAAACCTCAGTGGTAATTTCTGAGAGTCTCAAGGGTTACGTTTGTGAAACGAATGTGATGGAGAAATGCAATTTAGATGGTGTAAGAAATCAAAGTACCTATGCTGTAAAAAATAGGACCAAGCAGAAAACTCTTATCTCATGTGAGAAGAGAGTTAGGTAGCTCATGATTAGAATAAATATGATAGCCTAATTGGGAAGACAAGGTTTGTGTATACCAAGTCATTAAGGCTATTATTCAGAATCAGGCGAGGCTTTGGACACATACAGCAGCATGCTTCTAGGGACACGTAGCTAATTCAACAATTTCCCCATAAACGAACACACAAATAAAATTAAAGCCAAAAGGAAAATAAAGAACAAAATATTTTTGGAGTTTTTGAATTTAAAAAAAATATTTTGGAATTTTTTATAATAAAAAAAAAGAAATAAGACATAAAAAAACACAGAGAAAAAGAAAAAAAAATGGAACCAAACCCGAACGTTCGGTTTATTTCGGTTGTGAAAAACTTTGGAACCGAACCCGAGCGTTCGGTTTATTTCGGGTGAGAAAATTTTTGGAACCGAACCCGAACGTTCGGTATATTTCGGTTGCCAAAGAAAATAGGTTTTAAAAAGAGAATAACTTCGACAATAAGATAAATGTATTTGGAACAATTATACATAAGATCTACAACCAAGAAAACTACCTTTGATTGATGAGCGAAAAGCAGATTATTCAACCGAACCCGAGCGTTCGGTTCATTTCGGTACATTAGTACAAAACCCTAACCCGAACGTTCGGTCTATTTCGCTTCTTACGTTTGAGTTTGAGAGGTAATTTTTGGTACTGACTCCAATTCCATCATACCTAGCCCTTGTAGAATTTTGTTGAACGACGCTTCAGGAAGAGCTTTGGTGAAGATGTCAGCCAGTTGATCAGTGGTTCGAACAAAATGAATTTCGACGTTCCCATCTTCCACATGATCCTTAATGAAGTGATACCTCAGTGCTATGTGCTTAGTCTTGGAGTGTTGCACTGGGTTATGACAGATCCTAATTGCACTTTCAGAGTCACAATATAGTGGGATCTTTTTCATATTGAGTCCATAGTCCCGGAGTTGACTTTGGATCCAAATCACTTGAGAAGTACAGGAGGCAGCTGCAATGTATTCTGCTTCAGCTGTAGACAAAGACACACAAGTCTGTTTCTTTGATTTCTAGCTAACTAACTTCCCGTCAAGGAATTGGCAGCCTCCCGTGGTGCTTTTCCTGTCTAGTCCACAACCTCCAAGGTCTGCATCTGAGTAGGCTTGAACGAAGAAGCCTGAGTTGGATGGATACCATAGGCCTAAAGAGGTAGTTCGCTTGAGATATCGGAGTATGTTCTTCACTGCAAGCATATAAGGTTCACGTGGATTCGCCTGAAATCTAGCACAGTAACAAACAGAGAACATTATATCAGGCCTGCTAGCAGTAAGATACATCAGAGAACCGATCATCTGGTGATATAGCGTAATATCAACTGCTGGCTTATCCAAGGATGGAGTGAGCTTGGTGCCGAATGCCATTGGAACTTTAACCTTTGAATCTCCCATCATGCCAAATTTTGCAAGGAGAGTCTTCGTGTAAGCTTCCTGATTAATAAAGATGCCTTCGGGTCCCTATCTAATATTTAAACCAAGGAAAAAGTTAATTGGACCCATTGAGCTCATTTCAAATTTAGTCTCCATCAGCTTTCTGAATTCAGCCGTTAAGTTAGGATTCGTTGAGCCAAAGATGATATCATCGACATAAATTTGAACAATCATAAGGTGGTTACCTTCCTTCTTACGAAAGAAGGTTGGGTCAACCGAACCTTGTTTGAATTTGGACATCTTTAAAAACTTGGTAAGCGTTTCATACCAGGGCCTCGGAGCTTGTTTCAGTCCATATACGGCTTTGTCCAAGATGTAATAGTGATTGGGGTACCTTTCATTGACGAATCCAGGAGGTTGCTCCACGTACACCGTTTCTTCAAGTTCTCCATTTAGAAATGCGCACTTGACATCCATTTGGTAGACCTTAAAGTTTTTGTGTGCAGCATAGGCAAGAAATATTCTAACGGATTCCAGCCTAGCTACAGGAGCAAAAGTTTCTTCATAGTCGATTCCTTCCTCCTGACAGTATCCTTTCACCACCAGACGGGCTTTGTTTCGTATCACGTTGCCTTCCTTGTCCATCTTATTTCTGAAGACCCATTTGAGACCAACAACTGAGGCATCTTGAGGAGTTGGAATGAGGCGCCAAACTTTATTCCTTTCGAATTCATTCAGTTCATCTTGCATAGCTTGAACCCAATCGGAGTGATCAAGAGCAGTGATAACTGTCTTTGGTTTAACTTTTGAGACAAAGGAGCTAAACATACAGAATTCTACTTTTGAAAATAAGGAAGTTTGTTTTGCCTTTAGTTGTGATCGGGTCAGGACCTTTTCAGAGACATTACCGACAACCTGGGAGACAGGATGATCTCTGGTCCATTTGACAAGAGGAGGGTAATTTGGATCATAAGATGGATCCAATTCAGCGTTTATCGTCTCTTCTAGTTCAGATTGACTGTCATCGTCATAAAGCGTATCAGCATTCTCCCCCTCGACAAACAAGCTTTCAAGTGTGTCTTGAGTTTCTGGAGCTACAGGGGTTTCAGGTGGTGTCGAGCTTTCGGGTGTTGATGCACCTTCGGGTGTTGTAGCACTTTCGGGTGTTGTAGCTCCTTCGGGTACTGCTGTGCGTTCGGGAGCAGCTTGAGAACTGTTCTCCCCCTCAGCATGTGAGCTCGGCTGTGATGAAGAAGATGGGTCCTCCCCCTCAACTGAAGCATCGTGCTGTGGAGGTTCGTTGGAACTTGATCCTCCTTCATTCATTTGCTTGGCAGCATCTTCGATGAGTTCTTCAGATGATCTACTTTGTTGTCTGCTGCACTGGCTTCCGAGAGAATAGCCTTCTCTGGTTCATCGAATAACTCGACAAACTTCTCAAATAGGTTTGCGATCGAGGCTGTGACTTGGCCTGTTTGAGAAAAGATTTCTCCAACTGTGTCTTCGTTGGCCTTTAGCTTTTTGACATAGCTATCATCAAAAGTCACATAATAAGTTTCTTCTATTTTCCTCGAGCGCTTGTTTAATACCCTGTAGGCTTTCGAAGTGAGAGAATAGCCCAGAAATATCCCTTCATCGGCTTTGACATCGAACTTGTTATGATGTTCTTTAGAATTGAAGATGAAGCACCGTGAGCCGAATACATGGAAAAATTTAACATTTGGCTTCCTGTTGTTGATGATCTCATAAGGAGTGAGAGTGAATCGCTTATTGAGATATGACCTGTTCTGCGTAAAACATGTTGCAGCAATAGCATCAGCCCAAAAATATAAAGGTAAAGAAGCAAAACTTAGCATGGTTCGGGCCGCCTCACACAAAGATCGGTTTCGTCTTTCGACAATCCCATTTTGTTGAGGGGTGTAGGGAGCTGAGAAGTTGTGACTGGTTCCTTTTTCGGCCAAGAATTCTTCGAATTCTTTATTTTTGAACTCCAGCCCATTATCGCTCCTGATGTTGCAAACGACTTTCTTCAGCTGTACTTCAACCTGCTTGATAAACATCTTTAGCTTGAGAGTCGCTTCAAATTTGTGCTTCAGAAAGAACACCCATGTAAAACGCGAAAAGTCATCAACAATGACAAGAATATACTTGCTACCACCGATGCTTTCGATAGATGATGGACCACACAAATCAACGTGAATTAACTCTAGTGGTTCAACAACTTTAGTGTTTACAATTGATGGGTGACTTTGACGACTCTGCTTCCCCATTTCACATGCAGCACATAAATGTTCTCGATTGTACTTGAGCAATGGAAGACCTCGAACATGACCTCCAGTGACAAGTTTGTTGATATCCTTAAAGTTGAGATGAGAGAGCCTTCGGTGCCACAGCCAGCTTTCGTTAGATTGTGCTTTGGATAACAGGCAGATAGCTGGATTCCCTTTGATGGGTTTGAGGTTCAGGGGAAACATTTCGCCTTTGCGCTCCGAATTGAGAATTACTCTTTTTGTTTTCTTTTCAATTATTTCCGAACCCTCATCATCGAATGAGACCTTGAGACCGGTACCTCCAACAAGCTGAGATACACTGATGAGGTTGTGCTGTAGTCCTTCAACGTATGCGACCTTCCTTATCGTAAAATCACCATTTGTTATCATTCCATAGCCTTTTATTGTGCCGAATGAGTTGTTCCCGAACTTGACATTTCCACCGTTTGAAAGAGACCTAAATTCCCTCAGCTCTTCCTTCCTTCCTGTCATGTGACGCGAGCAGCCACTGTCAATATACCATTCTTCGTCAAACTGCTCGTCACTGATAACCTGCAAAAATTAAGCAGATTTAGGAACCCAAAGTTTCTTGGGTCCACGTGAGCCTTTCACAGGAACAGGAATAGTAAGAGAGATGTCAACAAGATATGTTCTTTTTATTAACGTTGTTTCATCTTTCTTTTTAATGGTGAAAACCTTAATTTTATTGGGATTTGTTGCTTTCGGTTTGGATTCTGGTTTAGGTATTTGGACTTTGGGATGATTTTGATTTGTTTCGACTGATGAAACCTTCGATTTTCCTTTCAGATCTGTTGAAGATTTAGGTTTTTGAGTGCGGACAGAATTGAATTTAGAATGTGGTTGAGAGGAATTAGAAGAATTAGAAGAAGTAGAACGAGAGAATTTAGACTGAGATGTTTTCTTGACTTGAGGTTCTAAGTGATCCTTTTGTTTTTGATCACTAGTGGGACCGAACCTAGAACTTTGGTTGCTTTTGCTCTCAGAACCGAACTTATGCTTTTGGTAGCTTGTGTTTTCTGAACCGAACCTTTGCCTTTGGTTGTCATAATTTTCAGAACCGAACGTATCCTTTCGGTTGTTATGACCCTCAGAACCGAACCTCTCCCTTCGGTTGTTATTACTTTCTTGCGATCTAACAGTACTTTTCTCTGACTTAGAATTTCTGTCATGATAAGAGAAATGGGCGTTTTGAGATTGCCAAAACTGTTTTCGTTCAGAGAGATTCTTCTTGTATCTCTGATTCCTTTGCTGTTTTTGATTTTTCACCTGCTTTGGCTGACGATGGATATTCGCTTTTTGTTTTTGCTTTCTGGCAGCTGGTTCACTTTGAACTGATGATGTTTCGCTTGAGGGAGTGACTTCTTTTGCAGAAACTTCTTTTTCTTCAGGAACATCTTTTGTACCACTAGTACTTGGCACATCGAAGCTATCAGGCTTGTTCAAAGGTTCTGGCACATATTTGCCTTTGGTTTTCCATGACGTCCTTTCTGATAGACCAACGGTTTCGTCAGCATTGTCGATAGGGGCGGACCAGAAGAACTCATCACAACCATCGACATTATCTTTGTTTACAATGGTTGTGAGTTCGGCTGTCTGATGTTCGGTTACACCTGTGACCTTATACACCTGATTTGGAGTCGTTCTTACCTTTTGGTATACAACAGCCTTTTCTTCAAGGATCGGGGACTTTTGTTGGGACAGACGAGCAAACTCCACAGAATTTTTTGAAATAAGATTTTTGTGGTTTTCGGGTTCGCTCTTGACAAACTCAGAACAATCAACTTCGTCCTCTACAGAAATTTCACTCATATCATCATCCTCATTAAGCTCGGATGCATTTTCAACATCAATTTTATTTTCTGAGCCCAAGTTGGCACTCAATAAGTCAAACTTTTGTATGGTTTCGGTCCTTAGTTTTAGTTTATCATTTTCATCCAAAAGATTTTTCAGCATGTCCTTATGGTCCTTGGACTTTATGAAAGATTCGATTTTGTCTAGACCATACATATATGTCGGATTTACATCCTCAGACGAAACTACACTTTCACAATTATATGCTTCAACGTCGATTTCATCCTCCTTAAACTCAAGGAAGGGAAAAATCATGCGATGAATTTTCTGCCCTATTTCACAGTTCAAATGAAGTTGAGTGATATTAGTGTAAAGACGCTTAGCAATTAAACAAAAGACATTTCTCTGTTTTAAATGTTTCAAATTGTCTCTTTGTAAATAAATGTTTTCGTCCTTGGATTTGATTAACTCCGACTCCTTCAGCTCGATCCACATCCTCCGTTCCTCACTCTTTGAAGACACCCTGCTTATTTGGTCAGTTAGGTTAGAATTTGTGACTCATGTTTGAGTTAAACTGTTGTCTAGATGAGAGATTCTTGAATTTACATTTTTTAATTCTTTTCATATGAACTTTGTGGGACTTTGAATGAAACAAAAATGGATTTTACCTTCTTGATTAATTCGTCAAGCTCATTAAACTGCATGCTGAAAGGTTTTGCTGTGAAGCACAAGTCCTCTCGCTCCTTTGTGTCTTCATTCCCACCGTCTGTGTTGTATCCCCTCATTTGAGATACATCCGACACCATCAAGCACTTTCCACCGCTTCCTTCATCTTTCGCAACATAAGCCTTTCCATGAGATTGCTTCCTTACTTCATCATCCTCAGAGTCGGATGACCATATCTCCACGCCACCAAACTCATCATCTGCTATCGAACCCTGCACAATTAAAGCATTCATTGAAGGGTTAGTGACATATTTCTTTTTCTTGATCTCTTCCAGCCTTTTCATTAACATAGCTTCTTCAACTTTCTCCTCATCCTTTTCTGCCATTTTCTTGAGGACACAATCTTTGGCATAGTGGTTCTTTCCTCCACAATAGTAGCAGTTCACACCCGAATCTCCTTCAGCTTTCGGTTCCTTCTTTGCTTCTTCTGCCTTCGGTTCTTCCCTGACCTTTTCAGAACTATAACTTCCTTGCCAATTTCGGTTCTTATTGGTAGGAAACCTTTTCTTGATTAATCTCTTTGGGTTTGACACCATCATTGCATAGTCTTCAGAGGTAAGGTCATAGTCCTCTAAGTTAAGGTCTTCATCTTCCATCACACCTTTGCTTTTGGACAGAAGGGCCAATGATCCCAAGCTTAAACCACATTTTTCTCTTGCAAGACAATCTTTTCTTGGGATTTCAAAATCCCTACCAGCTTTGCCAATGAGTAAGATTTGAATTACTCATGTGCTTTAACAGTGGACACAACCGCTCTCCACTCAGATGTAAGACCGTTTAAAAACGTAACCTTTTGTTCAATCAACTTCCTTTCAATATCATGTTTAATCATCTTACTAAGAAGATGATTGAAGCGATCGAACGCCTGAGTTACAGTTTCTTTAGGACTCTGCTTGAATTCACCAAACTCGGACAAAAGTAAGGTTTGAATGGAATGCTCGAGATCTTCGTCTGTGGAATATAACTTTCGCAGCCTATCCCATATTTCTTTAGCAGTGCTGCACGAACTCACTAGCCTGAAAGTATCAGATTGAAGAGCGAATCTGATTAATCTCAATGCTTTAATATTGCACTGAAATTTATCCTTTTCGTCTTGGGCAATATCTTTTACGTCTTTCAACAGATCATTATACTCTTTCTGAGTTTTAATGATTCTTGATGTTGCTGAATGAGCGAATGGTCCAGACACAATTGCTTCCCAAATAAGATATCCGTTGTCCTCAGATCCAATGACATAATCTTCAAAGTGATGTGCCCAGACTTCATAATCCTGGGTGTAAAGGATGGGAATATTCGTCGTTGATCCAATGCTGTTTGAGATGTTAATGGGATTTGATTGTGACTCGTCCATGCTTGATCGAATAACCTGTTTAAAAGATCAGACTTGTAATATATTAAATTAGGGCAAAACGAATAAATGCTGAGTTACGTCAATTATGGGATGACGGCTCAATAAATATTAGTTAATGCGGAATAACCCTAATCGCACCCTTTTTCACAGAAAAGATGTGTATGAATTACACAGCCTCCTACTCTGATACCAATTGATAAGTTATAAAACAAATGTGAAGATCGATTAGATCTTTGTAACAGGTATTGCAATGAACACAAAACAATAAATAAGACAAGAGTGGATCAAAATATGTCGAATGATTAGATCAAACAATCCTCAGCAGAGCTCGACTAAGAACTTCCGCTGTAGAGGATTTAGGGTTACAAGAACGATAATAATAAACTTCTGAATAATGCTCTGATCGTTCTATTCTATCGTTAACCTAAGATGCATGCAAGCACCTATATTTATATTAAACCTTACTAAACTCACGGATGGACAGGCCCATACCGGAGACACAAAAATGGACTAGCTAACGAGCCCAATAGACGCAACATATTATACAAAACACGACCCAACATACCCAACTCGGGAACTAATTTCATGATCGACCTCTACCGAAGCTAGACTATAATTAGAAATCCATGCAACGAGCTGACAAATTTCTCAACAACCGATACTCAACTTGAGTGATCCCAACAGCTCCTCACCTATTCATTGAGACCCAAAAAAGAAACAATAGCTACAATGAGCCCTGAACCAACCACTTTCTGCTGAGGGACAACTCATGTGTCTCCTAAACACATATATCCGATCGCCACCTACTATATACTCCTTCCTTGCCCAAATCCTGAACCGAGATCCCACATACTAGTACCGCAGACCCCTATGAACCATCCTCTTAATACCATAAACTCGAAAAGATCGATGATCCTTCAACCGGAACACCCAGTTCTCCCCCACTTAGGGTTCAAACTACCACCAACTGGTGTTGAAACCAAACCACAACTCAAACCTGCTTAGCCAGGTGCGACCATCCCTGACCCTAGAATGAATAATACATATAGGATCATCTTCTAGATAAGGACCAATCAAATCCTAATAGAATTCACTATTTTAGATGAAGACCTCTGAAATTCCCAATTATAACCACTTTAACATTAAGGATTTCATGAAAATGCATACGCAAACACCGACTTACCATCCAAAACATACACTCCTTTCTTGCAATCCCAATCGATGATCCGATACTCATCCTACTATAACCCAAGAGCACGGACCCTTAATTACATCAAAAAGCATCTGTAACACATCAACCCACCTACACACTCCTGCACTGACATACTGTCACCAAACCTTGCGACCAACAGACCCCAAGCTGGGCTTAGATCCTAACCTTGATGGTTACAAGCCTGCTCACTCCTTCTCCGAGATCGGAAAACTGAAAGGGTATCTAAAGATAGTGACATTCCAATTCATCAATCAACCACTCACTTCCAACTGCAATCCCCAAGTCGGTCATAACAATTGTTTCCTTCTTGAGTCTCGTGACTCGAATACACAGTCTTGAGTAAAGCCCACGAGACCTCAAAACCAACAACTCATCTAGGTCTGCACCACTTAACCCCAACCGGTATCGCCATACTACCAGACCCATCCTCATGACCGAGTAACCATAACCACAAGATCGATAGATACAGAACTACGACCTTGAATCATGGTATCAAACCATGCTATCTCCCCCGAGCAGACCATATACAATTTTGATATCCCGTAAATAAGGATAAGACAAGTTTTCATAAGGATATGGATTATCCTTAGAAAATGAATCAACTTAAGCATTCTAGTTGTTGCCTATAAATAGGATGCTAGAGATAAAACCCTAGAATATTTTTTCCTATAACTTTGATCTCCCTCTCTCTCTCTCTCCCCCATTTCTCATTCTTCTTCATAAATATAAATTTATAAACCCTCTCTTGGGATATTGTAATTTTGATTTAACCCTCAATAGGTTTTTCCTTGTTTACTTATTGGAATCTTGGGTCAGACTACATTAGAGGAATTTTACTTTGGGTCCCTCATCCATTGCAAAGGTTGTGAATCATAACGTCTCAGTCAAGAGATCAAGAGGTATGTAATCTATCTTTCTTTTAGTTCAATAATAAAGTATGTTTCTAAAACTAGTGAAATCTAGATCTTAGGGTGCATGTACACTTAGGTAAATATTTAATTGTTTTCGATGCATAGTTAATGTGTATTTGAAGGTGATAAAACCCACCAGAAGATTCACTTTTATAATTTCTAATGGGGTCAACCAGATCGGTACTTTCATCATACATTGATATTAAGAGAAGTGAGTACTAACGAGAAACTGATACTCTCGATTGCTTTTTAGTAGGGATTTGTACAATCAAAAGATCCGGACAAGTGTTGTGCGTTTGGGTTATGTTTTTTTTATGTAACAAATGTTGATTTCCATGCGACTGGTTGTATTAGAGGCTAGGTATAAGGTTGTGTTTTCTATGTACCTAGGTAGTTAGTTTTTGATTCTAGAAAAGGAATTATGGTTCGATTAGAATGTATGAATGTATATTGCTTTGGCGTTGCAAACCATATGTTGGTCTTATCATTTAATCAATTAAGATAGATGCATTAATATTTTTACATGTTGTTTCTAATGGTGTTTTTCATCCACGTGTCCTTGGTGAGTTTCTATTTGTTCATCTAGAACGTTTTTTTTGTACTTTTTGAGGTTTCAGTTGTTATAAACAATTGTCTAAGGCGCAGACTCATGCATTGTTCTACTTGAATGTTTTATATGCTTTGTGTTGGCATTGTTTATTCGATAACTTACATTTCTTTTTTTTTTCCTTGTAATTTTTTTCTACCAGGCGTTGTAGTGTTTCGGTTTGAGGTGACTATTATTTAAAGGAAAACATGCATCATGTGTATCGGTTTGAAAGGTATCGATCGTAGGGGTGTGCTTGTAACAACGTGGATTTTCAAAAAACAAATTTTCATTTCTTAAAACATGTTTTCAACCAAATCAAGCCATAAAAATCCAATGTATCATATCATAATACAAAATAACTCAAATCCCAAGATCATAAAATAAATCCTCCGTCAGTGTGTATAGATCACGCCGGCGCCTTCCCACGGTCCTCGCTAGTACCTGAAACACGTAACACAACAACTGTAAGCATAAATGCTCGGTGAGTTCCCCAAAATACTACTTACACACACATACGCCCTTCCAGGCCATGACCTTCCGGTCCATGTATCTCAGGGGACTTCCGTCCCAACCCGATAAACCTTCCGATCCTACCAGCGTTGACCTTCCGGTCCACATCACAATGCCTTCCGGCCCATAAACTAACGCCTTTCGGCCCATATCAAGCATAGCATACATAGCACATACATACAGTTAACTTAATCACATACAATACATACTTCTCATAACATATCCGACCTTCCGGTACCCTTCCGGGTACAGTATAGTGAGAAGACTAATCTCTGATATCTCGATAACTCACTGACTTGGTAGGAATGCGATCTAGCCTCCGCCTAAACACATAAGGCAAATATTCCCATAAATATGACTGTACTCTGGCCTTTCTTAACATCCTCAGAAGGGTAAAAGACCATTTTACCCATCTTCTAACTCAAAGGCATCGCTGCTGACCAAACCCTAAAAGTCAACCAAAGTCAACGGTCAACTTTGACCCGACTCAGCGAGTGCACTTGGACAACTCGGCGAGTCCACCTATCTCCACTCAACTCCTTAGTCCAATTAACACGTCGAGTCCTTACCTTACTCGACGAGTCCCTAGGCATGAATCGCGGGGCTACCTTGACTCAACTCGCCGAGTCCCAAGAACAACTCGGCGAGTACATGCCATGCACAGATTCTTTTGACCTCCTGAGGTCAGATTTGTTCCTCCATTCCATAGATCTAACTTTTCCAATCAATATAATCACGTAAAGCTCAGAACTTGATGCTTATAAACATACATAATGGCATCAAATGGAGATTTAGTCCTAAAAATGGCAACCTAAGTTCAATCACCCCTCAAGGACCCATAAAGCATACTGGTTTGAGGTCTCTGAACCTCCTTGAGTCCATATCCAAAGCATAGACTCGATAAGGGACCAATTTCTCCACATAAACATTCTCACAAGAGGTTAGAAAGCCCTAATCTCTAAGTTCAATACCAAAACCGAGGAAGGTTCGAATGAATACCTCAAGTTGGAATCTCTGGACTCTGAAATCACTTGAATCACACCTCATTCAGCCTCCTCTTGCTCTTGATCACCTTCTTTTTGCCAAGCCAAGGAAAGAAAGATCAATAAAGGCTTCTCCTTCCTTCCAAACGATATATATCACTAAGGGTACTCTCAAGGGACTGGTAGCCGCAATGGGAGGCTAAGAGTACCCTTAAACAGGCTCCAACCCCGGAGGATTTAGGGTTTCATTAAACAGCGTGGACTCGCCGAGTCCACTCATGGAGTCGCCGAGTCCAATGCGAATCCGGATGAACAATCACGACCCTACTCGGCGAGTCTACGCATCAACTCGACGAGTTCCTTCTCATAATTCAAAAAAATAAATATTAAATAATATACCTGGAATTCCAGATGTTACAATTCTCCCCCACTAGAATCAGACTTCATCCTCGAAGTCTCATTCTACAAACAATTCCGGATGCTGCTCTCGCATCTCGCGCTCCGGCTCCCAAGTCAGCTCTGACCCCTTCCTGTGCTGCCACTACACTTGCACCAAAGGCACTTCCTTGTTCCTCAGAACCTTGATCTTCTGATCCCTAATTGCTACCGGTCTCTCCACATAGTTCAGGCTTGCATCCACCTGAATGTCCTCTAATGGTACTATTGCCGACTCGTCGGCAATACACTTCCTCAACTTCAACACATGAAAGGTGTCGTGAATTTGACCCAGCTCCGCCGGTAGATCCAAACGGTAGGCTACCCTGCCTACTCTCGCGATTACCTTGAAAGGTCCAATATATCGAGGCCCCAACTTGCCCCTCTTCCTGAATCGGATCACTCCTTTCCAAGGAGAGACCTTTAAGAGTACAAGGTCACCAACCTGAAACTCGAGCTTGGACCGCCGCCTGTCCGCATAACTCTTCTGGCGACTCTTAGCGGTCAACAATCTCTACTTGACCTGTTGTATCTCCTCTGTCGTCTGAAGCACAATCTCCGTACTACCCATTACCCGTTGCCCCACCTCTCCCCAGCAGATGGGGGTCCGACACCTCCTCCCATACAACAACTCAAAGGGTGGCATACTAATGCTCGAGTGATGGTTGTTGTTGTACGAAAACTCTGCCAAGGGTAAATATGTGTCCCAAATCCCTCCAAAATCCAAAACACAAGCTCGGAGCATATCCTCGAGTGTCTGAATTATCCGCTCACTCTATCCGTCCGTCTGTGGGTGGTATGCGGTACTGAAATGCAGCCTCGTTCCCAACTCTTCGTGAAACTTCTTCCAAAATCTGGAAGTAAATCGTACGTCCCGATCTGAAACAATCGACATTGGGACCCCATGCCGCGATACCACCTCCCTCACATACAACTCTGCCAACCTCTCTGCAGAAGAGCTCTCACTGATAGCAAGAAAATGAGCGCTCTTCATCAACCTATCCACAATCACCCAAATTGCATCGACTCCTCTCGCTGTCCTTGGCAATTTGGTGATAAAATCCATGGAAATCTGTTCCCACTTCTACTCGAGAATATCCAGCGGTTGCAGCTTACCATGCGGACGCTGCTGCTCGGCCTTAACCTGGCGACAACTTAAGCACCTCCCGACGAACCATGCAACATCCCTCTTCATACAAGGCCACCAATACTCCTTCTTTAGATCCAAATACATCTTAGTAGCCCCGGGATGGATCGAGAACTTCGATCGATGTGCTTCTTCCATCAAAGTGGTACGTGTCCCGCCCACAAACGGTACAGAAATCCGTCCCTGAAATGTCATAAGTCCCTGATTATCGGTAATGAACTCCGATACCTGCCCGAAAACCCGCTCCCTCTTTCGGTTTTATGGTCTCGCAGCCTCAGCCTGGGCCCCTCGGATGGTGTCCAATACTGGAGTCATCACTGTCAACCTCATACAAACGTCTCGAATTGGGGCGCTCTCCGCCCTACGGCTCAAAGCATCGACTACGACATTAGCCTTTCCCGGGTGGTACAGGATCTCGCAATCATAATCCTTCACCACATCCAACCATCTCCTCTGGTGCATATTCAGGTTTGGCTGATCCATCAAATACTTTAGACTCTTGTGGTCCGTGTATATGGTACACCGGACCCCATACAGATAGTGCCGCCAGATCTTGAGGGCAAATACCACAGCCCCCAGCTCCAGATCGTGGGTGGGATATCTTGACTCATGAGGCTTCAGCTCCCTCGACGCATATGCTATAACGTGCCCCCTCTGCAGAAGCACTGCCCCTAACCCAGATATTGATGCATCACAATATACTACAAAATCCTCCATCCCTTCCGGGAGTGCGAGCACCGGGGCTTCGCACAACTTCTGGCGAAGTGTCTCAAATGAGGAATGCTGCTCCGGGCCCCATGAAAATGCAACACCCTTCTGGGTCATCTTGGTAAGTAGCACGACAATCTTAGAGAAATCCCTAATAAACCTCCGATAATAGCCGGCAAATCCCAGAAAGCTCCTGATCTCCGTGGGTGATCTCGGCACCTCCCATCTCATCACCGCCTCGATCTTGGCTGGGTCGACCAATATCCCCTTTTGGTTAACGAGATGCCCTAGGAATTGGACCTCTCGTAACCAGAAATCGCACTTGGAGAATTTGGCATACAGCCTCTCCGGTCTTAGAACTCCAAGGATCCCCCTCAAATGCTCCTCATGCTACTCTCTAGATCTCGAATATACCAAAATATCGTTAATGAATACGATCACCGACCGATCCAGCATCGGCCTGCACACTCTGTTCATGAGATCCATGAATGCATCTGGGGCATTGGTGAGCCCAAAAGGCATCACCACAAACTCGTAATGTCCATAACGAGTTCTGAATGCAGTCTTCTGGATATCTTCATCCCGAACCCTCATCAGATGATAACCCGACCTCAAGTATATCTTGGAGAACCAAGATGCCCCCTGCAATTGATCGAACAGATCATTGATCCTAGGTAACGGATATCGGTTCTTGACCATCAACTTGTTCAACTCCCGGTAATCAATACACATCCGGAGTGAACCATCCTTCTTCTTGACAAAAAGGATCGGCGCTCCCCAAGGTGAGCTACTCAGTCGAATAAACCCCTTTCCTAGCAGCTCCTGAAGCTGCGAGGATAACTCCTGCATCTCTGGAGGAGCGAGGCGATAAGGTGCCTTGGCGATGGGTGCTGCTCCCGGAACCAGGTCGATACAAAACTCCACCTGCCTTTCCGGAGGCACGCCCGACAGTTCCTCGGGAAACACATCCGGAAACTCGCACACTACCGGTACCTCGTCAACCGAACTTGGCCTCCACACGGCCACTCATGTGTCCATCGCATAGGCTATGAATCCACTACAGCCCTGCTGCAAACTCTGTCTCACTCTGGCAGCCAAACAAAATGCTGACCCACACCGGGTCCCCTCGCCATACACAGTAAGCACTCCCCCACTAGGGTCTCGTATGGTCACCAGCTGCCTCTCGCAGTCAATGACCGCTCCAAACTTACTCAACCAGTCTATGCCCACAATGACACAGACATCTCCCATCGCGATAGGAACTAGATCTATAGGGAACTTGACACCAAAAATCTCGAGCACACATCCTCGAATCACGTCGGTAGCATATACCGCTTTCTTATCAGCTATGGAAACCCTCAGGGGTCGACTCATCACCTCCCGATCAATACCGATGTGCTGACTAAAAGCCAAAGATACAAAAGACCGACTCGCACCTGAGTCAAATAATACCAAGGCAGGTACAGAATTCACAAGAAAAGTACCTACGGATATCATAATATAAGAACAATATCTCAACATGAAAGTAAATACACGAAAGAATACATACCAGCCACAACATCGGGCGCCGCGCGGACCTTCTCTGCAGTCAACTGAAAAGCTCTCCCATGAGCCTTTGGAGCCTCGGCCTTCACCTGTCGAATCTCGGTAACCCTAGCAGCAGGCGCAGATCCCTGGTGAAGCTGAGGACACTCGGCCTTTCGATGGCCGGTCTGGTTGCAATGGAAGCAAACCATAAATCCTTTGGGGCAATCCCTGGCGATGTGACCCTCCTTGCCACATTTGTAGCAAGCACCCGATCGACAGGCCCCTTCATGACCCTTACCACACTTTCCGCAAGTGCGGCCCTTCTGACCTCCCATCCTCGAATCGGAGGACTTGGTCTGCTTGGCTGCCGGCTGAGACTAAGCCGGCCGCCGATCCACCCGCTGAGACTTGGCCTCCTCCCTGGCCTGAGTCTCCAACTCGATCTCCCTCTTCCCGACATTTTCCTGGAGCTCAGCAAATGTACGGTATGCCGAGTTCGATACGAACTCCCGAATGTCCCTCCTCAGAATACCCAAATATCGGATCATCCGTGCCTGTTTAGTAGACACCTGCTCCAGGCAGAACATCGCCCTCTCATGAAACTTCTGGGTGACCATAGCAACTGAATCATTACCCTGCTTGAGGGTCAAGAACTCCTGAATCAACCGTTCCCTCTCCACTGGGGGAACATACTCGTCTCTGAACATGGTAGTGAATCTCTCCCAAGTCACTGCTGAAATATCTGCAAGAGTGAAGTTCGCCGTCACGAACTTCCACCAATCCTTCGCTCCTAGGCGGAGCTGGTTCAAAGCGAACCGTACCCTCAGATGCTCCAGACATGAACACGTATAGAAGCATCCCTCAATGTCAGCAATCCACCTCATCGCAGCTATCGGATCCTGCATCCCATCAAACTCGGGTGGCTTCGTGTTACTGAACTCCCGGAATAGCAATGAGTCACCTCCCTGAGGTCTGGCAGCAGCCACAGCTGCAGTAGCTGCAGTGGCTGCGGCCTCAGTCACCGCGGCGTACCGCTCATCGAAAGTCTCCAACAGCGTGGTCTTGATAGACCCAAACATCTCCAGAATCTCGGCCCGAATCGCCGCAGCCACCTCATCGTGGATCATCTGACGAAGCTCCTCGTCACTCACACCACTCGTCCCAAGTCTGTGGCGTGTCCCAACCATAATGCCTCTCTGAAATACAACACAAAAATATCAGAGACTCAATCGAGCATACTCGCACTCGATAACGCAACCCTACTCGACCTCTGATACCCAAAGGATTCTTACTTGGGCTGCCCACTGATCCGGTGTCTTCAGTAGTACGGTCCCTATACTACTGACTACACCACATCAGCATTCACCCCAAGTTCTCCTCCTTGGACCCCGGATCACGAGTACTCTATTCTTGCTATGCATTGGTTACCTACTCGCTCTCAAGACATCTCATAGCAGTAGGATTCCCTAGACTAAGGCATCACAAATCAGGCCACTCTAGCCCTAATATGAATACCCAGTCTACTTTAGCATGCATAACGTATCATAACATATCTCATAGTACATATTGTAAGGGTATTTTGGGGATTTTACCGTTCGGGCGCTGGCTGATCGTACACACTGCTTCTTCTCTGGTTGTCACAAAATCTCTTATAAAATTTTATGCTTTTATTATTGAAATTTTTTTCTCAAATCCTCGGTTTGAGTTCAGTTACGCCCGAAGGTGCACTCGAATCCCTCAAACCAAGGCTCTGATACCAACTTGTAACAATGTGGATTTTTAAAACAATTTTTCATTTCATAAAACATGTTTTCAACCAAATCAAGCCATAAAAATCGAATGTATCATATCATAATACAAAATAACTCAAATCCCAAGATCATAAAATAAATCCTCCGTCAATGTGTACAGATCACGTCGGCGCCTTCCCACGGTCCTTGCTAGTACCTGAAACACGTAACACAATAACTGTAAGCATAAATGCTTAGTGAGTTCCCCAAAATACTACTTACACACATACGCCCTTCTAGGCCATGACCTTCCGGTCCATGTGTCTCAGGGGATTTCCGTCCCAACCCGGTAAACCTTCCGGTCCTACCAGCGTCGACCTTCCGGTCCACATCACAATGCCTTCCGGCCCATAACATAACGCCTTCCGACCCATATCAAGCATAACATACATAGCACATACAAACAGTTAACTTAATCACATACAATGCATACTTCTCATAACATATCCGACCTTCCGGTCACACATAAATACCCTTCCGGGTACAGTATAGTGAGAAGACTCACCTCTGATATCTCGGTAACTCATTGACTCGGTAGGAATGCGATCTAGCCTCCGCCTAAACACATAAGGCAAATATTCCCATAAATATGACTGTACTCTAGCCTTTCTTAACATCCTCAGAAGGGTAAAAGACCATTTTACCCATCTTCTGACTCAAAGGCATCGTTGCTGACCAAATCCTAAAAGTCAACCAAAGTCAACGGTCAACTTTGACCCGACTCGGCGAGTGCACCTGGACAACTCGGCGAGCCCACCTGTCTCCACTCAACTCCTTAGTCCAATTAACACGTCGAGTCCTTCCCTTTACTCGACGAGTCCCCAGGCATGAATCGCGGGGCTACCTTAACTCAACTCGCCGAGTCCCAAGAACAACTCGGCGAGTACATGCCATGCACAGATTCTTTTGACCTCCTGAGGTCAGATTTGTTCCTCCATTCCATAGATCTGACTTTTCCAATCAATATAATCACGTAAAGCTCGGAACTTGATGCTTATAAACATACATAATGGCATCAAATGGAGATTTAGTCCTAAAAATGGCAACCTAAGTTCAATCACCCCTCAAGGACCCATAAAGCATACTGGTTTGAGGTCTCTGAACCTCCTTGAGTCCAGATCCAAAGCATAGACTCGATAAGGGACCAATTTCTCCACATAAACATTCTCACAAGAGGTTAGAAAGCCCTAATCTCTAAGTTCAATACCAAAACTGAGGAAGGTTCGAATGAATACCTCAAGTTGGAATCTCTGGACTCTGAAATCACTTGAATCACACCTCCTTCAGCCTCCTCTTGCTCTTGATCAACTTCTTTTTGCCAAGCCAAGGAAAGAAAGATCAATAAAGGCTTCTCCTTCCTTCCAAACGATATAAATCACTAAGGGTACTCTCAAGGGATTGGTAGCCGCAGTGGGAGGCTAAGAGTACCCTTAAACAGGCTCCAACCCCGGAGGATTTAGGGTTTCATTAAACAGCATGGACTCGCCGAGTCCACTCATGGATTCGCCGAGTCCAATGAAAATCCGGATGAATAATCACGGCCCTACTCGGCGAGTCTACGCATCAACTCGCCGAGTTCCTTCTCATAATTCAAAAAAATAAATATTAAATAATATACCTAGAATTCCGGATGTTACAGTGCTTCTATTGATACTGTTGGCCATGGTTGAGTTCTTTTAGTTCCTAATAGTACACTTTGACGCCTAAGTTAGGATAATGGGTTATGTATGACAAGAGTAAGTTTAGAGTGTGAGGTGATGCGTATTTATTATGCTAGATAGACTCCCTTTATTTTCCCTCGATCCATCATTATTCTTGAGTTTGTATAGGAAGTTCATGGAAGATGTTATGATGCTCGTGGTACCTTGGATAATATTTGTTTATATCCAATATACTAGGAGTGTTATGGGATTACTGTTAAGTTACTGTGACTTTTTCCTTTCTCCTTGTTTTGAGGGATTGTCTATGTCCTTCTTGTATCGTTGATATCATTCATTCTAATCATGAGAGATCGTCAGGACATTCTTTATGGATTCCAAAAGGTGAACTCCACCATCAATATGCTAGGTTAAAGAAAATGGTTGAAGAAAACAGAAGGTTTGATTAAAAAATGAAAAAGATTTAACACATTAAAACTTTTTATGGAACTAGAATCTTT